>NC_031781.1:1606728-1711171 GCF_001522545.3 Parus major | reverse complement strand
AGCTCCTGCAGGGACACACACACGACATCAGCTCCTGCAGGGACACACACACGACATGAGCTCCTGCAGGGACACACACACGACATGAGCTCCTGCAGGGACACACACACGACATCAGCTCAACAACAGCACCAGGGAAGGTGTGAGGGCCCAGGTGTGAGGTTTGTACAGAGTTATCTCTGGACCAGGTCATTGGCCAGCACTGGGAGAGCAAACAAACCCGACCGAACCCGCCTTCAGCAGCACAGCCCATCCTCACCCTCAGTCTCCAGGGGGCAGCTCTTTGCTCTCCCCTCAAATCATCCCCCTACTCAACAGCCCTTTTTACCTCCCCCTCACAACTGCCTGAAGAACTAAACCCATTCCCTCTGTGTGTAGTGGTGGAGTCAATGGCCAGGCAGAGCTCATGAGGGAAAACCCTGCTGGAACAGTCCTTTCAGAACACATTGAGCCAGGAAACCATAACCAACCATTTCATGGTTGAGGTTGTACCAAACGGCCTCATTTTGTCTCATTCCAGCCTGTTCATTCCAGCCCCTGACTGCACACAAAACCAGCCTGCCCAGAAAAGCTTCTGGCTGTGCCCTGCAGCCAAAAGAGCTTTATAAAACCTGCATGGACTCCAGGAGAGGCCCCAGACACGGCAGGGATGTGTGTGCCCATTTTTCTGACCTGCACATGCAGTTTTTGTCCCCATATCTGAAGGGAACACAGCGGTGCTGTGCAGTTTTACACAACTGATTGAGAGGACAACGTTGCTTTCATATGAGGAAAGAGCAAGACTGGAACTCTTTGGAGAGAAGAAAGCTGAAGGGGGATATGACTGGGGTTGGAAAACATGAGGCACAGACCTGCATGTACATTTCACTGCAATCCAGCAGGTTCTGCCTGCCAGGCTGCCCAGTATTTGAAACATTTGGCATTTAATGCCCACTGGATGGTGGTCAGAGCTCCCATCACCATCCTACAGCATCACCAGGTGCACTTGGCAAACGAGCTGCTCCAAGGCATTCAGGAAGCAGAAGTAAATGGCAGCATCAGCATGACAGGACTAGCAAGTAGCCAAACATTTGGATTGAGAAATAATGCTTAAATACAACCTCTGAGCTGCAGCCTAATTCCCTAGGAAGTCCTACTGACATGAGGAGCCAAAAACACAACTGAATCTAATTTTATTTAATACATCTTTTAGGAAATCTAATGAAAATTGCGCACTTCAGAAATTCAGTTTCAATGGGGTGCTGCTGGAAATGAGCCCACGAGTTGTAAATGACAACCTCGTGGGGGAAAAGAAATAATAATCCAAAAAATAGCACAAATTGAAAGATGACTTTGGGCCTGATTAGATAAATCACAGAGAAGCCAACTCCATCAGGACAAGTTTTCTGTACTAATTAGATTAGGAAATAATTCTTTTTGAACATATTATCCATTTAAAAACCCAGAATGAGTCTTAGAAAAACAGGCAAATCTGTATCTTAGGTCTGTTTACATCAGTCTCTGTGCTTTGACTTAAAATAATTCTTAATTTTATCTTCCTAATTACTCAAAATTAGCTCCTTAACACATCTTTCAAATCTCATGTGGACATACTGAGGCAGCCAGCCCTTCCCATGACCAGCTGGAAGAGCTAGCTGTACATGGAATGCCTGAACATACGAGAGCCTTTAGCTGGTGCCATGTACCCCAGCTATGCCCAGTCCTCAGAACACAGACAGAAATGTCAGAAATGCTATGCTTCAGCTGGGCTGGGTTCTCTAAGCAGGCAGCCTGAAAAGGAAAGTACTCATTATGTAATAGTGTAAGAAATGAAAAAGTGCTGGGCCCCCAGCCACAGCTCCTCTGCAGATAATTCAGCCCCATCACAGGCTGGGTCCCTGGGTTTGATGTAGAAGCTGAATTTCTGTGTTTTACAGCAGCCCTACACAGGGCTGGGGGATGGAGGGAATACAAAGGGTGGATGGAAACAAGATTCTGACTGTGCACAGAGTGAAATTTACTCAGAGAAAACCTCTCCCTGGAAGCAGCTGGGAAAAGAAGTCCTGACCCAGGCTTGTAAAAGGCCTCAAATAGAAATGAATAAAATGCAACTGTGTCCAGTTGCTAAAAGCCTCCTGGGTTTATTTCATTTTGTGAGCTTGGCTATTTTTGCATGACAACTCTATAATCAGGCAAGTTCTAATATTAAAATCCATTTATTTAAATGACTTGCTGTATTCTGAAGATGAGAGAGCAGCACTGCAGATCAAAGACTACAGCTCCTACTGCAAAAGCGATGAATGAAATTTCTGAAGAATTGACAAGTATATTTTTCCAATTCTTTTGTCAGCAACTACACGAAATTAAATGGTGTAATTCTCCTTACCCATTACCTCTGGCATCTGCAAATTTACTCCTGGCAATCACTGAAGGTTCTAAAGCTCTGAATAGGCAGGAGGTTGATGAACAAAGCTGCAAATGCAGTCCAAGCAATGCTGCCCAGCCTGCCTGTAATCACTGACCTCTTTAGCTCTGCACCATCCAGTAAACAACAGGATTGATTGCCATGCAGTACAATAAAACTCACACTAAGCTCCAGCAGCAGCTTGTTGAATTTTAAGACACATAATAAAACCAGGACAATAGACAGTGCTTTGTGTTTGTGCTTCCACAAAGGCATCTGAGTTTGTTTTAACTCATCTCTCCAGAAGAGAGACTTTTGTCTGCAGTAGGCAAAGGAAATACAAATCAAAACTTACTCAGGTACAATCCAATTACATAATAATTTAAAAATTGTTAGCTTTTTTTGTTACCTTTCATTAGCTGTAGAAGCTGACAACAAATTTTAGCAACCACTCTTTTGGAAGTAATTTGAGGAAGCTAAACTTATCTCCCTTAAAGCTGGATTCTCTAGAATCTACAAATCCATTTTTCAGATCCAAAAAATGGGACAGACATTAGCCTAAATTTCACAGAATTCTGCTGTTGAGGAGACTCAGATATTGAAATTATTATAATTAATAATAACAGCAATTCTGAGGCAAGGGATCATAAGTGCCAAGTCTAAGAGCAATAATCAATAAGTTAACATGACAGAAAAGCTTTACAGTCCCACTTGTAAATCAATTACTATCTTTTAAATTAAAATTCCTCTAGTGAACAATTCTTAAGCATTTAATTCCCACAGTAACCAAAAGCAAGCAGCACACAGCACTGATGCAGAGGTCCTGTGCACTGAGCTGTGCCCTCCTGAGCCAGTGCTCATTCACCCAGTAGAATTTTTAGAGACTTTCCACAGATGTGTATTTAGGTTTGGGGAAAGCTCACATTGCTGGAATTACATATAACACAAGTTTCAGAGGTCCTCCTGTGCTTCATCTCCCGAATTCCCTAATTGACATGGCTGCCCTCACCAAGACAGGTGAGGTGAGCTGATCCTCCTTGGGAAGATGCACATTTTTGTTCTGTTTGTCAAGGTAAAGCAGGTGACCTTGACAATGGCAACTTCAACCACAACACAATGGCATATTTTAAGCACATGAGCAGATCTGCTGTTACAGATACCTCACTGAAGAAACAATCTTTATTCTGCCAAGAACAGGCACAGGATAAGGGCCACACCATTTCTGCACAAGGAAAAACCTCCTCAGATCCTGTACTGCCAGTGCTTAGTGGGAACAGAACAAGAATTCTGTGCCACTGATCCTTGAAGATGGATTTCATGGCTTTAGAGAATGCAAACGGGTCAGATTCTAACAGCCTCTCAGTCCAGTGTGGTCAGTTTGTAGGATTAAGTATTTCTCAACACTAAACTGACTTTGGCACACCACCCACTGATATCCCCTTTCATTACAGCTCTCCTGGAAATTCGTTCTACCTGTTAATATGGTCAAGAGAAAAGGTTTTTCAGGTAACCACCAGACACAATCCCCATAAAACATGATGTTCTTACCTCGAGTACGTACTTCTCTAAAGACCTGATGTTTTCCAGTGCCTCTGGATCCTGGTGGATAACTACTACTTCTTTCAGAGGATACTGAGGAAAGAAAAAAAACAAAACAGAAACTTAACTACTCAGTTTCCCCAGGTTCACCCCAAAGTTACAAAGCTGTTGCACATTCCCAAGGTATGACAGGAGATGTGAGGAGTTCTAACCTTGACTGGGATGGTTTTTCTGTCTCTGATCACTCGTCCCAGCTCAATCACAGACTGCAAACAAGAAACGGCACTTTCAATTTTTTTGTCGATGAGATCCTCCCTAGATTAGAAAGGAAACATAATTGCTTCATTTTCATCACCTCTCTTTGAGCAGATTGAAAACATTTTACCCCCTTCCCTGACACTTCCTGCCACATACTCAATTATGCCCTGGTTGGGGCAATTTGAAAAATGAACAAACAAGCTTTTCCTCTCTCTTTGTGGAGAAGATGAGGAGGAAATAACCTGCTGAAAACAAATAGCAGAGCTATTTTTACATCTTTTGTTAGCACCTCTCACAAGGTGCACAGGATTGAGTCATATAACCTATTCTAGTAATAGCCAATAAAAAGTACAATTTACATTAATAATATCATAAGAAGATGCAGAAAGATATTATAAATAGAGTACTTAGAGCAACAATGAATTCCCTGTAACAACAATTTACTGGATCTCGATTTATCATCTTTTCCAGAAACTGTGGATATTTGAGCTTGATGTTTTAGATTTTTAGCATCTTTCCAGGCTCAATAATTGTAACACCCCTCCATTTTGAGGCAAGGCAGGATTGGGGATTTTTTTGCCTTTTGGCATTTTTTGGGGGTGGGGAGAGGATTTGGGTTGAATTTTTGGCTCTTTTTTCTTTGGCAGTTGACATTTCCATCTTGTTTCAGGTGTACAGGCAGTGAAATGTTCTGAAAATATGTTTTTCCTGATTTGTTAAGTAGATGCACTAATTGGGCAGCTCCTTTAGAAACACTCAGGTATCAAAGCAAGAGCAGAGGTATTGGTTAAAAAGACAGATATGAATAAATTAAATGAACACAGGTACTTGCTGTAACCTAAGGAGCAGAAGTACTGGGCTGAAAACCACAACTGCAGTAAGGCCAGAAAAACAAAGCTGGTGAAACAAAATTTAAAAAATTTAAAACTGAAATATGCCCATTAAGACTAAAGCATTAAGACTTTGAGTTGGTTCCACATCTTTTGAAGCTTTTGTTCTTCCAAAAACCAGTCCCTGAGGATGATCCTCCAACAACTTGGAAATGTGGAAATTACAAGATGGAATATTTAGCTTCCAGAAAGCTTCATTCAGGATTATGTGACAGTATTTCAATATCACTGAACAACACTGCAGAGCCAAAATATAAGAATATTTTTCAAAGACTGAATGCAAATCCACAAGATTTAATGTCACCCATCTGTTCAGACACTGAGCAACCAAGCATGACCTCGGTGGGGTTTTAACACAGGTGTTGTGTCAAGCTCAGCTGTGAAAGTGGCCAAGTCCTCCAGCTTTATCTGCACTCACCATATTGGCAAAGTGGTATTTTCTGTAATTGAAAAATCTCTCTTCCTATCAATTGACAGTATTGTCTTTATGCTGTATCAGAAAACTTTCAAAGTAAATGCAGTGATGTGCTTTGCAACTCCAGGTGAAACTCCAACATCAACAACACTCTGGATTAGAAAAGGCTTTTTCTATGGGACAAGGGAACAACTGATATACACAGGATCAAATAAATGCCACCAACTAGCAACAGACAAAAACCCAAACAAAATGCAATACAGGGAATAGTGATGCAAGCCTCAAACACATCCCACATTTGCATGATGCAGCAGCAAGTCAGCAGCAACTGCAGTGAAGAGTGACTAAGCCACTTTTAAGTGCTTGTGCTAAGCCCATGCCTGAACTGAGTCCCTGCAAACAGCTCCCCATCCTTCCCTGACTCCCTTCTGCAGGAGCCCAGACCTACTCCTGGCAGCTCCCTGATGAGGGTGGCATTGATTACATATTCTTCACAGCACTTGCCCAGGGAACAGAAAATCAGCACCATCATTATGTCAATCTCCAGCTCCCTGTTGCAATAACTCTCACTATTAAAGTGATCACAAAGACCATACATCCTCCTCAAAGCGTGCAGCAGCCATAAAAAGATACACCATTAGAGAAGGTTTAAATTTTTAAACTGTAAAGTATCAAGGTCAGGTCCCCTGTCCTTGAGGGTTTTCACACTGAGCTGCAACACTCAAGGGAAATTTTTTCTCATTTTCAGATACCCAGAGCAGACAGTGCTGCAGGAACTAAATGCAGGAACTTAATCCACTGCAATACCAGTGATCTCTCTGATCCTTTAGGGTCTTTCACAGTTAGAAACTACAGCTTTGAGCCAACACACAGTTTGAGGAGTAAAAAAGGATATTCCTGCCCACCACAAGAAAATATTATGAGTTGGGAACACGCATTCCTCCTAACTGGCTTTCCTTCCTATCTCCAGTCCTTTAAGCTAACACAAATCTACTGCCTGAATATGGAGGGAAAATTCCCAGCTAAAACTGAGGGTGAAGTGTGAAGTGTACTGCAAGGGAAATGTTCTCCTACAGCAAAGAGACTAAAATTCATCAGATCTTAATCAAAATATAAACAATCTGTGCTCTTAGAAAAGAACATGTTCACTAGCATCCTAAAGTTTTTCAGAGACAAAGAAGTATTTACATTACGAAAGCAGTTTGGTTTCTTGTTACACAGTTTTAAACACAAGTGAGGGAGCACTGTTCTGTGAAATAAAAAAAAAAACACCAAAAACAAACAAACAACCAAACCCCCAAGCCCCAAAAATGAACAAAAATCCTCCAACAAAAAACCAAACCCCAATTTTGCCATAGAGAGCTGCCTCTTACCTGACTTGGGGGAGCATGAGGTAGTGGATGCTCTCAATGTTCTTCTCCTGGACTGAGGCTGGATCAATGAGTGTTTTCAGATTCTGGTACATCAGTTCAGTGATAAATGGAGTATATGGTGCCTGTAATATTGCATTCAATCACCAGCTTTCCTTTATTGCTTGTACATTATGAATCAGTAATACCATGAATTACATAAGGACAGTTCAGCAAAAACAATGCTTACAAAGTGTCTGCAAGTGGGATGTTATTCAAAATGCAGACTGAAATAAACACTGGAATTCATACCACTTATTTACCTTCTGCCTGATATTTAAATGTTATTTTTTGGGCATCAGGGAAGAAATTATATTGTGTCCTTATCAATCAGGTGATAAAGGCCTTCTTTTTTTACTACCATGGGGCAGATAAGCAAATAAAAGGGAAAGATGGAAAATTAACTGTGCTACACAAATATGCTTTTACATTAACTGCCTTAAAGTGTTACTGGGAGTGGGGTGTAATTCCCTTACCATGAGTCTGCACATGGAGAACAAGACACTAAACAAAGTTTCCAAGGCCATAATGCAGTCCTCAGTGCCATTCTCGCCCTAAATGAAGAATTCACCAAGAAAAGCAGCGATTTGAGGATCAGGAAATGCACTTCAATAGACTTCAAAAGTTTTCAAATGCACTTCAAATAGGCTATGTTAATACAATACATGTGTTTTCCAAACTGTGTTAACTTTGGTCAATTCCACTGAGCAAGTGCAATGGAATTATTGGGCATTTTGGTTGGGTTTTTCCACAAAGGAGAGAAAACAGTTAAATTTTGTGCCACTTTCAGGCACAGTGACAGCATTTAAAGCCAAGATCTTGTGTGGAGCTGCCATGAATCCCATTCCCAGGGACTGCCAGGACTTTGTTGTCAGTGCAGGACTGCAGCAGCTGATCCCTACCTTGAGTCTCCTGCGGTTCATTCTGACGTACCAGTTGGTCAGAATATCCACAAACTTCACCAGCCGAGGCACCACCGTGTACAGCCTGTAAGCTGCAAGGAAAAATGGTTCCCGCAGGTAAAATCTGCCCTCTGCAAGCTCCTCACTTAGAAATCACATCATCATTTACAGTCCTGGTATTAAACACAGCAGAAAGCTCCAAAAAGTAATTAAATATTCATCATTTTACAACTGTATTTTGAATATGCACAGCATCCCTCTCATGCTCAAGACAAACACATTCCCCCCTCCCAAATTGCTTTCCTAATCCCACACAAACAGACATTATGGGAGCCTTATGCTTTTATCTGACTGGTAAAGAGGATAGTGGATAAGAGACTATTAATGGCAGGGGATTGGGCAAATCCTCCATTCACCCATGCTGCAAACATAGCCATGGCACTGGAAGTTGAACAGAAATTATTGCAGAACCAGAAAATAAAATTTTCTTAATTACTGCCAAAGCTTCCTCCTTTCACTCAACAGATTTAAAATAAGACACCTACTTCAACCAAGTCTCCCCATAATTAGTTTTTCACTATTTTTCTAAGTACCAGGGTAAGCTAAAATGTGAAGCAGCAGCAAGGCTGATGAGGTAAGAGATAAGCAGAGCTGTATTTTCAAGTTCTGTGTAACTGAAATCAGGGAAAGCTGCCAGCCCCAAGGTCATCACCAACATCACTACACAACAAGGAAACAAATTTCAGCTCTTCCTGAGAAGTTTGGGGGGATAAGGGGGATGGACCTTACATAGGACTCAATTTGCTAAGGAAGAACTTGTATTTAACTTGTCTAAAAGCCAAGAGCTTCCTGAGCTCCATTCTGAAGCAGCTTCATTAATCAAGCAGCTACTGGGTAAAATGGATCTTGGCTTTAAAAGCTCCACTACACTTTTCACTGTGTTTTGTAAAGCAGAAGTGTTTTTAAAGGCAGAGAACTGGGATTTAAACCTAAAAAGGAAATGCCCAGAAGATTCACATCATGCTGGGGAAGACATTATTTATTGGGAATTTGTAATCCTAAAAAAAATCCTAATGTTTCTTCTAGCTATGCATTTATTCAGTTAGGAGACCCATTATAAACAAATTTTAAAATAATAAAAAATCCCACCCTTCAGGGACAGTGCATCTTTAACAAGAAATACAGTATTAGCCTGGAAAAATAGCATTTCTGTTCTCAATAGCTGTAACCAAATTGTGAATTCTGCTTTTTTTTGTGACTCAGGAAAAAGCCATGGATGTACATGGAGGCTCTACACACTTCTTTCATTTCAGTCATAAATAAGTACTAAAATAAGTGCTTGTATTGGGCATTTAATAAAAGCCTAATAAGGCTTTTTGATTTTTAATACAGAATTTTAACACCCCCGAAACATATCAGGTTTCAACAGAATGTAACTTGTGCCATTTTCCATGAACACTGGGAATGGGGCTGGGCCTCCTCCAGCTGCACACACTCCTGGAACTCAAAGCTCTCCCCATCCAGGAGCAGCAGAGAGCTCTTCCCCCTCTCTGGAGTTTTTCCAGGCTCTCTCAAACAGCCCAGAGTTGGAGGGGGCACAGGTTCAGCCCAACCTTGCCCCTCAGCCCATTCAGGTGAGGTCAATCCCACATTGACCCCACCTGGGCTGACACTGCCACCTCTCCAAGTGCCAGGAGAAACTGGGGCAGAATTAACATAAGTTGGACTTAATGGAAACATTTTTCCAGAGGCAGGAGATGGGTGTAAAATTCAGCTCCACTCAAGGACAGTAAATGAAATGAAAGAAGCAGAGCCCAGCTGCAGCATTTCCCTGGTCAGTGGGGTCTCCTGCACTGCCAGTTTCAAACCTGTGTGTTCTTATACCCCATGACCTCCAGCTGCAGGAATTTATGTTTTTATTTATCTCCATTATTGAGCATGTGACAGTATCAGTCATTATAATTTTCCCTTGTCTCTTCCTGACATTTTTCCTACTTGAAGTAATATGAAGTAGAAAATCTTTAAAAAAAAAATAAATTCCAAAATAGGTTTGTAAAAGAGATTAGAGTATCGTGTCACAGTACACAAATTCACTGCATCTCATTAAGATCTGCCTGACTGAGTCCAGAGTTTATGCAGAAAAATAAATTGAAAAATTCTGGGTTTTAATCCCTTCCAAATGAGATTGCCACTCATTTGATGAGCACACGATGTTATCTTCATCAAACACAAGACAGCAGCATTTCATACCAACACTACTGCCTTGGAAGTCTTTACATTGTCATCTTCCAAAAGGAACTCTATTCTGTTTGGAAGGATCTCCTTACTTTACAAAGATGGTCACAGACACACATCTTTTGTGTGTGTCTCAGAAATCAGAGCAGATAATTCAAGTTTCTACCCCCATATTCACCTTCCTACAAATTTTTCTGGCTTAAACCATGCACTGATTCAAGATCCCAGGTTCACAAACTCACAAATTAATTTTCTGCTGTCCCTCAGAGTATTTTCCTCCTTACATGCAGCACATAAACTTGCATAGGCTCTGCTTGGAATACATGAAACTCAACACAACCACCATCAAATTTCAAGGACAACAACTTGCAGGAAGAAGCCACATTTTCATCAATGAGAGCCAGCTTTTGTCATAGTGCTAGGTTGGGTAGCTTGAGGATTCTTTCTTCCTTTAATGAAATGTTCTTAGATGAGCTCACGTTAATTCTGCTCACAGCAAATGACCCAGTTTACCCATCACAGCAAGATAAACTCACAGTACTGGTCTTGCTCAGAGTGACCATCCTATCAGTCAGAGGGGGGAAAGCAAGAGATGAGGAAGTGCAGGATTGGCCTGTGTCCTCATGACATCTGGCATTTAGCTATTTCCTTATTATCTGTTTTCCCTCTTAACACCTTCCTTCCCAAGCCCATAGCTTCTAGAAATTCTTCTGAGGGCAACTTAAGATCACAGGCATTGAGGGGGGTTATTTGTTTATTCATGAACAGGAGTGACAATGGCCAAAGCCACCTTCTTCCCAATACCTGGGCTTCCAGTGCCCTCAAATGTACCAAAGCTTTTTCAAATCCCACAGTGACTTTATCTGCAAGTTTGTCAGCTACTTCAGAGGGTCCCTGCAGCATCTCCTCTTTGCAATTAAGTGCCCCAGTGTAATGTGGGCACATCAAGAGGTATGGGATCATGAAAAAGACAACATGCAGGGAAAAAAAAACTTGGATAATATCTTCTTACAGCTATCCTAATACCATCCATTCTGCTGCACACACTCCCACAGCATGATTCCAAAGAAACCCTCTCCATGGAACTATACCAGGGAAAAATTTATTGCCAGTGTTCATGTACCTCCCAAAATTATTTTATTCAGCTGACTTGAGCACTGCCCATTTTATCCCTTTTTTCCCAGCTTCTCCAAATTCTATTTGGCTTCCTTCTCACTGCTGTCTTTCAGTGACTATTATAATATTATTAATTGCTCCAAGCACTGCAGCAGACGTTGTTACAGCAACAAGCTCCATCACTGAGCTCACAGGATTAGCTGTGACAAAAAAAGCCTCATCACTTTTTGAAATCTCATGAACAAGCATAGCAAAATCTGACTTAACACCCATGAAAGAAGCATTCCATGGATTATGGTAGCTGGTTAAAGATTTCCTTCCTTTTATCAAAGTCTCTCATGGAATCTGGGAATCTCTGTATGGAAAGGCAAGTTCTGCAATCAAACACGAAACACCCCCAGAGCAAAAATTCATACCTGCCATTTCAGCTTTGAAGAACTGGATGAGGGACTGGGTGAAAGAAAGAATCCATTTATCCATGATGTTATTGCTCTCCTTAACTGTGTTCTCATTGTACAGGAATTCTCTTCCCTCATCCTATCATCAAAACACAAAGCACATTTCCAAGTCATCAGGGTATATAATCAAACCTCTATATCCAATTACCTGTCAGCCACCACTATTTTGGCATCTGCCCTGAGTTACACTGGTTTCCTACCAGCAAACATTAAATTCCAGATGCAGGTATGTAAGAGAGGGAGCTGTGGAAAACCTGTCTCCCACTGCTGCCTCACCACAACCTTTGACTGCAAAGGAGGCTGGTGATTTGGGCCTGTTAAAGCAGATAAAAAGCAGTACCAATCCTTTCCCTGTGTGCAGGGTGAGCCCCAGTCTCCAGACACAGGGTAGGATCCTGGAATTTACACAGCTCCTTCACCCAGGAGGATCTGAGGCATTTCTAAGGAATTTACTATGCAGATGGATTCTATTTGGGGAGCAGGCCTAGAAACAAGACCGTTACTTTTTTAAGAACATGTGACAATTTCAACACATTAAAACACAGATGAATGTAGCAACCTGAAAAAACAGGTGGAATTTTTAGCACCCAACAGGCACACAGTGCATTTCTGCTGCTTTCCAGAGCACTGATGATGTTTGCAGCCATCTGAGAAATGGCATCACTTTGCTGGTTCTGCAGGGCCTCCCAAGCAAGGCCATGTCTGTGCCTGCCTTGACTCTTTCCCACATTCTTACAACAGGTTGGAAACAGCTTTTGGGGTTGGTTTTGTCTGTTTGGTTTTTTTTACAAACAATATTTAACAGCTGGTTTTAAAAGCCTTTAGACTTTCTCTTCCCTCAGAGTCCAGATGAAAAATAATCTGTTTGGATTGTTCAACCCAGGAACTACAGATACACTTTCACAGCACAAAGGAGAAGATTCATAGGAAAGAAATGCAGAAGAAGAGCAGTCCCAGTGTCAGGTCAGCAGTCATTAACCAACTACAATTAAAGGGAGAATTACAATAAGCATTAAATCATTATTATACCTGATCCAGGACACTGAGATTTTACTTTCTCTCTTGCAGGAAGCAGAACACAATGAAGGAGTTGCTTAAACCTGTGCATGAAATCTAATTTAAGCATTATCTCCTCCAGTAGCCCATTCTTTTGCCTAATATGGTGCACAGGAAGGATTTTGCTAATTAAGAAAGAAAAAAATCCATCTACTGAATGACCAAACCTATCTCCTTAAGCACCTGTTTTTTCCAGTGGGGTCTTCCATCCCCAATTGAACTGATATTGCAAGATTAAAGGGGATCATGGCAAAAAGCTATAAAGTTCGCTTTAGACAATTCAAAGGCCACACAGAATAAACAAGTGTATTTTGGGGGTAACATCTAAGTTTGTCTGATGAATGCTGTCCAGGGATCCTAAAAAAAAAGACTTGTTAAATATTAGAATCTGGAGTTAGCAAACTTTCTTCCACAAAGACATTGCTAACATAGATAAGCCCAATTGTTTAAGTCAGCTGTTTACTTTACTGATTTCTGAATTCAGCTGCCTTTATTGATTCAAATGACAGCTCCATGGTGACCACTGCACTGCAACTGCACATGTAGTACAAGGCTTGGGATTTTCATTTAGCTCCCATAAAAGTCTGCACTAAACTTGCTGTCATTAATTTCAGCTGAAAAATTAAAATTGGTTTCAATAGAAACTATACAATATACACATCATATCTTCAATTTTAATGAAAAATTACTATAAGAAAGAAATTTTAATCTTGCTTTCACACTGAAAGTGTAGAAACTCCTGTCACTCATTAAGCATTTTTAGTAGACTTCAAATGTAATCTACAAGTCTAAAGCATTATTGCTTTTGTGACTTGCCTTTCTTTCCATTCCATTTCTGAAAATTTTTTTCTAAGCTGCATTTAAATATAACTTTAAAAAAAATTACTGTCATGTTACAGAAGACAATCTCCTTGCCATGGCTAATGTATTCAGGACTGAGTATTCCCAAGTTAAGCATTTTAATGCAGATTCATAATTAAAGTTCCTGTAAATGAGTTAGCTCAAGAAACTGTCACAGCAGCCACTACTGAAAATAACTTTCCTGACTGATTTGCAGTTCTGCTCATGTTCAATGTGTGTGTGGTGCTGAGCACTGATCTCAGTGCAGAGGAACTTGCAGCCCAAGTGACAGACCCTGCAGGACAGATCCTCCTGGACAGGAGCTGGTCACACCACGCAGAGGAACAGCAAAGAAAAACAGCATCACTGAGGCAGGATCAGTGGGAACTGCTGCCTCCAGCTGCTCTGGAAACACTGCCAGGAAAACCCACCCAGGTTTAGCAAGGATATCTCAGAAGGATCCACTCCAGCACATGTGGCTTTAACTGGAGTTCCCAGGGGGTGAGGAGCAGCAGGTAACTGCTCAGTGCTTCCTGACCCTACAAACACCAAGTCTGGATCTCCAATTTCACAAGTCTGAATGCAGCAGCTTCCCAGGGATGTGATATAAAAGGGACTCAACAGCACTCCAATCTGAGAAATGAGAGCTGTCAAGTCTTGGCAGTCCCCCACCTACCTCTCCTCCTTTCTATTTAATAACCTCGGTTGAGAAGAGAAAGATGCAGGTGATTACAAATATAAAGCATGGTACAAACAGTAAATAACAAATTAAGAGCAAGTATAATATACAACCTGATCTAATTGAGACCAAGGAGGCAAAGATCAGATGACCTCCAGACTCCAGACCTCCCTTCCAATCTGAATTTCCCTACAATGCTGATTCCCTTTAACCCTGAGGAAGCAGAAAATCCCTTGCCCTCAGCCCCCCAGGTCTGTACCTTGTGCTGCAGGATCTGAACGTTCTGCACCAGGAAGCGATAAGCATTGTACCAGGGCAGGAACACATCCTTCAGGATATCCCTCACTCCCTCCTCCTTAAACCTCAGGTTTTCTGCTCTTACCACGGGAGAATTGATCAGGTACAACCTGCAAAATAAGAGGACAATACTTCAGAGCTTAAAACTGCAAATACTGATAGGGCTTCCCATGAAAACCTCCAAAGATGATTGTATTGTAGGCATGTAACAAACTGAACCTAAAACCATTTACTAGTAACTGCTACAGCAGTTTTTCTAAGATGCTGCATCCAGAATTTGAATTGAAATTTTCCTTTTTACTCTAGAAGTTAATTGAAGTGCTAACACATGCTCAGATGCCATCAGAGTATAAAACAAGCAGAGGCTGCATGGCTCATCTTTAGGATGGTATCTATTGTTTTGGTAGTATTTTTAATTCCTTAACCACTGCCCAGTATTTTTCTACTCACTCTTTTTCATCTCCTCAATTATGAAAAGCTTTGACAGAACTAAGGAGCAAAACAAAACAGGCAATTCCAAGAGAAAGAGCAGAAATCAACATTTTCAAGAAAGACAGCCCCAGAAGGGAACAAAGGATGTACCTCCTACAATATAAATGTGCCTCAGCTCCAGAGGCAGCCCTGAGGGAGCAGAGGATCCAGGTGACACCAACTACTTATACAAGGGACAGAAATGACCCTCAGCTTCTTTGCTGTCTCTGAGTTTAAAAAAAAAATAAAAAAAATCTTTATGCTTTATGCCCCCTTCTTCCCCAAATAAGCATCCTGTCTTTAGAAATAAACTGGAATCTTTGAGTTAATCAAATTAACTCAAAGAGAAACCAGGCCTTACTCAGGTAACAAAAAAACAAGCAAAAACTTTATTTATAAATATATTTTTTTTATTTATTTATTAACCACAGTTAATTTTCCAAATATGAAAACCAAACATTTCTTCATTTTAAAGACTGTGGCATTTTTCAATTCAAATTTATTAACCCATTTTCTCACATTTTTAAACTTTTAAAATCATGACTCTAAACTAATACAACTTTACAGGCACTTCCTTTAGGAGGTTTTAAAATCTTAATGGGGTTTGACACAGCACATTCAAGAATACCAGACCATAAATTCTTCAGGAGAGAGGGCTTCTTGCATTAAAACTAATAGATAAAAATGGAGCTGCCAGAATAAACAGACAGTAGTGCAGCACAGAAAAGGGCTTTTTCAGTACTGGATTAAAAAAAAAAAAAACAACAAACCCAAACCATTTTTAAGCACAGATTCATATAATAGCTTGGGTGGGAATGGACCTCAAAGATCACCCAAGTGAATGTGTACCTGAACTCAAATTATAAATTTACAGAAGTACCAAACAATTAATGGCAATGAGTAAGTCCATAAATGAAACTAGAATTTAAGCCTATCCTTAATTCACACCTTCCCTCTATCACAATTATTTATGTGCCAGTTTGGTGGTGCTGTAGTATTGTTTTCTGGGGGAGTTTGTTTTATTAAAGCAGCCTCACCCTACCTTACAATATCTAAATGTTAAAAGAAGAGTGATTTCCTCAATTACCCCAATTCAAAGACACATTCAATCTATGGAAAGAGAAATAAGGCACACAAGAAAACAGGAGTTCCAGCAGTTTAGTTACACCCATTAAGTTACCCACCAGGCAGAAAATAAAATCTTCCTCAGATCAAGTCAGTGTTACTGAGTTTGCCTGAGAAAAGAGTAAGTAATCTCCTCTTCACCCCTCTAAACCAGCAGTTTGTTGCATTATTTCCTCTGCATTTTAAGACCAGGTTGAGAGGAGGATGTAACTCCTCACTTCTAACAGCAATCCTCACCCCAGGACAGAGGAAAGTAAATATGGAAATACCATGGAAATACCATGACCAGCAAATGCTTTCTGACATAGCTCAGCTTGGACAGGTGTCCAGCCCAGGTCTCAGCAATACCAAAATGCAACTGTTTTGGCCCTTCTTACAGATTTCACTCAGGATTCAAATTTCATGAAGCCTCAAGTTGGGTTGTTGAATTTACTGTGCTGTTATTTCTGCTGGTTGCCCTTTCTACTCAATTCCATATTCAGTTCACCAACTTATATCTATATTTTCCGCTGATCTGTTTATCAAGCTGCTGCTGAGAATACTTCAAAGCTGCAGTTAGAATATACATATATATTTGTGTACTGCAAAAGCTTAAGAAACTCTGCAGGGAAACGGTGCCAAGGAAAAAACCTCAGTTGTAGCTTTTGCTATAAACAGAGAACATCAAGCACCTCAGAATAGGCAGAAAACTGAATTGCAGAGCTCCTTCCAGAAATGAGCCCAGGCTGCAATGCTTTTTACTCTCTGTGTGGGTGTAGGTATAAATAAATGTGACATTAAAGAATGAGTACACTGGCAGAAAAATGAATTAGCTTCTTATAAATTAAAAAAAAAACAACACCAAAACCCATGAATAATGGAACTGCAACTTCTGATGTTTGAAGTTTTTTTGGTTTATTTATAAAAAAGGCAGGTTTTCTTTTTTTTTCCAACAGAAACATCACCTGTGATTTAAAAATCTCCAGTATGAGTAACTCCAACTCTTTTCACTCTTATTATTGCAGCTACCAACTCTACCCTGCTAACACACCTTGTTTATTTGTAAAGAGCAACCTTGATTAAACTAAAGAACTCCACCCAGCTCTTCATTGTAAACATGTACTAAGTCTTTTAAATGCTAAAGCTTGAAACAACTAGAACTTCACATTGATTCTTTTAAATTATCCAGAAGTAACAACTGTCTTCCCCAAATAAACATTCAGCTTCCATTCAGCCCATCAATTCTGTGTGTAGCTGTAACACAGTGTGTGAGTTGAAGGGTTTCTTATATACACAAGAATTACAGGGCTCTAGAGAAATGCCCAAGGACTGCATTCCTGCAGTTATTAAAATGTCTTTTATGTACCTTTACCTCAGTGTACCACTTGATGCATGTATCAGTGCACCAAGCCAGAGTACCAAGTGACTGTGTAATTACTTTATATGTTCCTGTAATTTTAATGAACCACATGAACTGTATTTAATCTCTTTGACCAGGACAATTTATCTACACGCATTAGGCTGCTCCACTTCTATTTCTCTAGTGCCCCTACTATTAGGTGCAAATTATGTATTTACATCCACAAAAACAAAGCACTTTCTCTAGAAAACATCTAGTGCAAACAGGAAACAAATGTTTTGTTCATTAAGCACAGACCCTTCTCTAAGCCAGTGATTTAACAGTGACCTTGTATAGTGGTGTTATCAAATATTTTATTCACATTTTCACGGGCTCAACTCAGACTATCAGTGCTGGAAGGAGCAGATCCCTTGGGCTTTAGGGAGGGAGATATGCACTGCATCCATTGCCAGCTCTTTGGAGTCATCCACTCTTGTAGTTACTTCTGTCACTGTGCTCTAGAAGCTTCTAAAATTAACTTTCTTCCTGCTTCCTGTTTCTTCAAACCCCCCCAAGCAGCCTCTTGGTATGAATCTGCCATGAGCAGGGAGCCAACACATCCCACTGAACATCCATCAAAGAAATCCTACCTGAGTGCATCAGCTCCATAACTGTTCACGATGTGCATCGGATCAGGATAATTCTTCTTCCTTTTGCTCATTTTTTGGCCATCACTAGAAAATATCAGAATGTAGGCATCAATTCCCAGAACTCTTGTAATACATGGATAAAGAAAAAAAGGCCCTTCATATCCAGCTCAATTTTTCTGTCCTAGTACACTCCTGGTGGCATGAACGTAATTATCTATATATCTATATATTAGCACATTGTTTCTGTAGGACTGTTGAACTTAAAAAAAACAACTGAAAAAAAACCAAAGCCCAACTCAAGAGGCTCCCACGTTACAAATCTAAGCAGGAAGTCTGTCCTTCCTACCCAAGCTGAGGAAAGAAGATACACTTCTTTTGAATCAATCCCTCCAGCTCACTGGCAAAGCTTCATTTGAAAATAAAGGGAAACAAATATAATAAACTTTAAATGCCATCTAAAACTACATTTATCATCCCCTTTACTCTGCATAACAGGTATCATTTCTTTCCAGTTCTTGTTATTCACTTTCCCTCTCAAGGCAGGACTAATCCTGCTGGAAAGAACCCAGTGCAGCAGATGTTGGGATGTGTGAGCCTCTCACTCTCAGATGCCTCTTATCTTCTGCAGCACTGATATCTCCCTGGCAAGTCTTAACAGCTCTGAAGTCCATTCCACATTCCATTTACAATTTGCAGGTCTTATCTGAAACATTCTTTGACTAAAAACCTGCTCAGGAAGGAGCTGATTGACACCAACCTGGCAAGGACAAGGCCATTCACAATGACATTCTTGAAAGGAGGCCTCCCAAAAAGTGCAGTGGACAGCACCAGCAAAGTGTAGAACCTGAAACAAGAGACAACATAAATGTGACTTTATAAATACACCAAGCTAAAGCCCATGTGTCTTCATTACAAAATAAATATTTCATTATGCTGCTTTCCTCCAGCAAAGATAAATTTTAAGTCTAGGGAACATTTATGTGGCAGAGTCAGAAGAAGAGCTTATTGAAAGTAGATCTTCCTATTTGAAGTGTGTCATGCTGTTTGCTTAGCTGGGATCTATTAGTCCAGGAAGGCAGAAAAATTCTAATAGGAAGCATTAGGAAGATCATGAGGAAGACAACTGCAGCATTTTCCCTCTTTAGTACAAAATAGGGAATTCTGCCCCTGAACAAGTTTCCTATTTGCTCACTGCAAACCTGTGGGCACGGGATCAGTAGGACCAAACACAGCACTCAGGACCAGCACATTTTGTGTGTTTTTGTGTTGTGTGCTCTTCAGCCTGACAGACAATGGAACATAGCATAGAAGTATAAAAGCAAGTTCTCAAAAATGGGAGAAGCCTCCTTCCAATCTTGCCAAAGGTTTGATTGGAAGGAGGTTGTGGTTGCCTGCTTAAATCAGCCATCACCAGGAAATAAGAGAATGTTCTCACAACAAAGGGCAGCAGTGGTTCCTCCCTGCCCTATCTGATGTGTTTATAATCACTCTAAAAACTGGAACACTTTGGAAATCAGTGCTGGAGCAAGCACAGGCACCTATTGTTCACAGGCTGATATATGATTATGTCTGGGAAATTAAGTGGAAGTGCAGGATGATGTGATAATTTCACACTCAGGAGCCAGAGCCTTCACCAAAGGAGGGATGTGTGAGCTGCTGGAACTGCACTGTTGGTAATTACTTTTAAGAAAGTAACTGGAGGGTGGGCCACAGCTTTCCTGGTTCAAAACAGGCATCACACTGACAACTGCTTAGCAACCTTCAAAGAGAAGGTGATTATAAAAAAGCTATAATAAGGCACAGGAGGTTATGTCTCAGAACTATGTATTTGCATGAAGATTTAGAGGAGAAACACCTCAGTAGGGGAAAAAAAAATCCATCTGTATGTTCCAAGGCTGTTTTTATCAAAAAGCAGCCTACAGTTGCAAAAGCATTATTCTGACACTTGAGGGTCCTCTGCAGAGGTTGCTGTGTGTACATTTTTTAAGTGACTTCCATGACAGCTCTGATACTTGTCTCAGACAGGGCCCTAACTCTCAAAATCACCTCAACTCACACTGCAGGATACAAATTCTCCTTATTAAACTGCAGTTTAATTTCATGAATTTTAACCAATACTCTTCCACCTGCACACAAACATTTGCATTCCCTGTCTTGATTTTTAACTTTCTTAAGAAAACCCCTAAACACAAATAATCTGTTTACTCAGGTGACTGACACCTCAAGCCTACAGGGCTGAAAGTTCATTACAAACACAGCAGTTTTTCCTCTGTACCTACTAAAAAGTTCCTCATTGACAAACTCCCAACACCTTCTGCTAACTAGTCACAAATTCTTCTATTAGAGCACCCAAATTTGCAGGTAAAAAACACAAAGAAGAATCAACTAGGAGAGATTTCAATATTGTTTAGGAATTCCTAATTCCCTGTATTAGGAAAACTGTGCAGGCAGACTGTGGGCACTGAAAATTGCATCCAAGGATACATCACAAATTTTATGTTCAAATTGTCAAACCCAAGGAGCCTCAGCATGAGGTGCCTGAGCTGATGACAGCTACAAGACTGTCTCTGAAAACCTGTGATCCACATATTCTGATGGAACTCTCCTGATTCTTCCTCGGGTTGTGCTTTTAAAATTCACCTCATTCACTTTGAATATTTTAAAGCAGTGTCTTTCTGCACCTTATTTTTGAAATATCTTATCCACAGACACATTTATTTCCAGAAAACTTCCTCAATTTCTCTGCTGCTTCACTTTCCATTCACCAAATCTCTGACTGTTTCTAGGTATATCCTTGTAGATAAATAGCTGTCAGTCAAACAACAGTAAAAAAACTGTAACAGGGACAGAAATTCACTCCTTTGCTCTATGTTCCACCTAGGAGAGAACAGAGAGGGAATCTTTTCTCCTTTTTTTCCTGAGCAACTGTGGGCAAATTCATGATCCTGTGGTTCATGCCAAACCCTCCAGCTGTGAATTCCCTGTGGGCCACCACATTCAGACCATGGCCACAAATCTTGCTACATTTCCTTATACAGAGGCAGAGCCTTCCAGAGTCCACTCTGCCTGGACTGCCAGTCATGAAACACAGCTACTCTAAGATTTTGTCCTGTGGCTTTAACAAATATAACTCAGCTGCTTCTCTATCCATGCAGAAAGTCATCAAAAATATCACTTTCCTGGGCAATCACCTTTGTCACATTAATTTTCCCCTTGTCTCCCTTGATTTTTCCTCCTCTTTCATGGAGTGAATGAGAAGCCACCAGAACTGCACCTCCTGAGCCTTTCCCCATCTCCCAGTCCTCACCTCACAGCAGCTGCAGTCTCTGACCTGACACAAAACCAATCTCCATTCTCAATCTTCACACTCTGTACGGGATGTGCCAAATACAAATCACATCCTGTGCTCTCAACACTTCTGCTCGTTGTTCTCTTAGACCTCACATCTTAATTCCTTCTGTCTCTCACACATCAAAAGTGCTTTACTACAAATCACCCAACACTTGCTGGTAGCAAAGCCCCAGCTCATTAACAACCTGGGAAAGGTGGGAGCAGCAGGAATTGAGGCAGCTGTTTTGATTTCCCTCCACAAACAAGTGAAACACACCTGGCTCTGGGTATGACTCTCAGGAACTCTTATGCTGAGGCTAAGAACAAAAAGCAATCTGCCCCAAACTGTAAAGAGAAAGCCTCCTCTTGCACCCTGACTATGGCACACAAGTCTGAGAACTCACACCAAATGTCCTCAACCTGAGTTCTTCCATGAAAAAAAAAAAAAAAACAAAAAAAAATCCCACTGTTTTCTAATTTTTTCCCGGTTAAAAAAATGAAGAGGTAAAAGTAAGTTTTTCATTCTCTTTTTGCTACCCAACAATATTTGATTGTATACTAAGGTATTAAATAATTTTTTGCATCACAATAAGAGGTTGAAAAGTAAAGACATTTCACTACAATCACGAAATTTAGTTGTATTTGGCATCCTGCCTGCTTCGGTTGCTTGGTTTGTTGGGGGAGTAGAGGAGTGGGCAAAGGGAAGTGCCAACTTTATTCCAGAGGAATTTATTTAGCTCTAATACCTCAAGTTACTGGATGGAAAAGTTCTGCTTGGACACAGTCAAAATCACTAATCCAGAAAATACAAAAATTCATCTTAATCTGTCAATTTTCACAGTCAACCTCAAACTTCAGACATGGACTAAACACTTTGCAATGCTAAAACTAAAACTGTATGTAGGCATGCAAGTATGTATGAGAACATTAACCACAGAAAACCAGAGAAAATTTTTCACCAATGATTGAAAAGGATTTATCCAGAGTGAAAGAAGCAGATGTAGGTTACAGCTAAAAACTTTGACTTTTCTGCAAACTATACAATCTTAACAAAGTAAGATTTGATTTAATTTTTTTTCTGCACTCACATAAGCCAAAAATTCAAATTTAATCTTGGGGGAGAAATTACCATGCTATACATTGGCTTGAATTCCTCAACACATTGACTTCCATTTCAACTGACTCAAATGCAGCTCTGTCTCTAGTACATAACTCAAGTTCTGTGATCATTCTGCTGCTGAGACTTTTCCTTACCAGGCCAAAGATGTGCCCTGTTACCTAATGATGTCTTCCATAAAAGCTGGGAAGTTTTCTTGCTAATATTCTAGTTCTATAACAACTTTTTTGTCACAGAGCTTTAGACTACCTTGTGTTTTAGTTTAAAAAACCAATTATACACTTATCTGTACAGAAACAGTCAAATTATCTGTACAGCATTAAAGATATGAGAAGTAACTGCATTATAAACTGCTGTTAAACAAACATATTAATTACTCAAGTAGATAGTAAAGCACAGAAGTGTTAGACACAGGGTGAGAACCTGTTGCCTTTCAAGCAAGGCAAACACCCTGGTTCAAGGAACAGCACGGTGGAGGAGGAGGGGCACAGGGGAGGCCCTGGCCACTCGGTCCATAACCCACAGACACCAATGTGATGGATGGCGAAAATGGCGTTTATTGCTGGAGAATTGGACATTTTATAACCTAGGGTCACTGTTTTCATCACAGCTAGGTGCTATTGGCTAATTGCAGAGGACATTACCATACTAACGAGGAGGGGGGGTTACTATCTTTCCGTTACATCCCGGTATCTTCCAAGCGCCGGGCCTCACTTCTGCAATAACCTGACATAATAAATGGCACAAAGTTACCATCCTCGTGTCTGGTCGATGCCCTCGGCGATGAAGTCGGCAGGGAAGGCGTCCTCGAGCTCCCTCCTGTTCTCGAAGGGGTAGTGCACCTGTGCGTAGGGCATGCTGCCGCTCTCGAACCAGCAGTCGAACACCTCGGGCACGCGGCGCAGGGCGCCCTTCCCGCTGCGCGACGGGATGCTCAGCTGGTCGATGCTGCGGGACAAACAGCCAGCAGCCCCAAACAAAACCAGGTTAGGAGAAGTTCATGTGCTGGTCTATATTAGGGTGACAGCAGTTTTGGCTTTCATTTTAATGACTCTTCTAAAAGGTCCCTCAAAGCGTTTCCTTTGCCACCCTCTGTAATCTTTGTACTAAGAGTGTTTAACAACTTGGTTGAAACTAACTAGAAAGTTAACAGAGTTAAAGTTTCTGTTGACAGAACACAAGAAAATTTATATGTCTTAATTCCAAGTCCTGTCACAACTTTTCTATTCCCTAAATCTGTTTCCCAGAGTTTGGGAAAAAAAAAACGCACAAGGATTTTCTATATGTTCCTATCTATTTCTAATACCCAGTGAAGAGTCTGTGACCCACCTTTCTCGATGCAGATCCGTGACTTTCACTCCAGACAGCTCCTCCAGTTCTGCCATTGAACCAACACAAACCACCTGTAGGAGAAATTCAAGAAATGTAGCCAGTTAATTGCATTCAGCAGCTATTCTATTTTTCAATATCAGGCAGGAGACTTGCAGTATCTCTTTTAGTAGTTGGTAGAGCTGAAAAAATAATAAAAATTTTGTACAAGGGTCTCCTTCCTCAAATGATGTTAGAGACCACTGCACTGATTTAATACAATTCATGTTACGAGAACTGGAGACTTGGAAGCAGCAGCATCTTGGGCAGATTAGCAAAAAAATGTGGGATTGGCAGGGGGCAGTTTCTCCAAAGCAGACAAATAGGAATTTCAGATTCCAGGTTTCTCTCCTAAAATAACCAGCTCATTATCCACATGTGTAACATCCCAGGTAGACTAAACTGTACATGTTAAAGGCTTTTTATTTAAAGTGAAGAAAGTGTCACAGCTACTCTTCTTGGTTTTGTTGCATCAACACGCTAGTAAGAAAAAGGCAGATGTCCACACCAGACTTGCAATGACATCATGAAACAATGATTCTGAAAAACTGCATGAGAAAGCAGAAAGCAAAGCTTTCTTTGCCTCAGGTTTTACTCAAATTGAGCCCTCCCAGAGCCCTGTGGCCTCTCTCATCTGGCAGGACTCACAAGCCACAAGCTGCAGTACAGACCTGGATTTTGGAGATGCTTTCCCACATGCCATCCTTCCCATTTAGAATTGCCATGGAAAAACCCCAGGGTCTGACAGATCTGACAGAGAAGGAGTTAAACGTAACACCATAAAAAAGCTGTAAATAGGCCAGACGTTTTTCACATGAAATAACTTTGTAAGTTGCTCTTAAGATACAAAAAATCAGAGCACTGCTCAATTCCTATAGTTAGTCTTAAATATATGCATATGTATACACATGGAAATTCTGACTAACTGCAAGGTTTTGGTGTATTTAATTCCAAAAAACTGTCATGGAATTACAGAGAAGACAGAAACTCAGTCTGATTTGGGTTTTAAAACATGATTTTCCCAGTCTGATTCAAGTGCTGATCAGCATTACTAATCACTATCTTCTACTGTTAAAGTACTTTGGAAATGTAATATTTTCATTGCTTATCTATGTTTTTTGTATTTTTTTTTTTTCTGTAGGAAGTGAGGCAGGGCATTTGATGATTCCACTAGCCAGGTAAAACAGCCTGCAGAATGCACACAAACTACACCAGGGGATTGATCCCAGGTAAAAATACGTCTTCATCAACAAACTATTTTTAACCCAGATCTGTTCTTCATTCATGTGGCCCCATAAGAAAACACACAGGCACAAGTGAGCAGCAGCAGGTGCTTAGTTCAGCACTGCTGGAGGAAGAAAAGGTATTAATAGAGAAATGGGTAAAAAAATGCCCTTGGATACACCTTCTCTAACCTTTGTACTTGAATATATTTTCACACTAAGCTCTCTCTCTAAGGGAGAAAAGCTGCTCATTATTTGGTGGTTTTTGAACAAGTGCTTCAATGCTGAAGCAAAACTCTGAATATTGATGCAGAACTGCACCCAGAAATCACTCATGGAAGAAATAAACCCAAGTTCACATGAACAATCCACCAACCCCCAGAGTACCACAGATCCCCACCACTAAGCACCTCTGTCCAAGGCAGAAGGATGGAGCTCCTCTGTCCCAAGGGGAGCTCATTAGGTGCTGAAAGGCAAGAGGAGAATGCAGCAAACAGATGCTAATCAAATTCCATCCCTCATTAGGCCGCACCCCCTCGTTTCTGCACAGAGCACACACAGGCTGATGCTCTCTAATTAAAGCTTCTGCTCAATACATCCCTTCAGCAGCTATGGCTGCTCCAACAGCCTGGGCCCTCTGCTGCTCCTCCATTTGATGGCTCACATCAGCTCCAAAACCAGCTCTACCAACACTGAACAGCACCAAAGACTCTAACGGGCTGCTCCAAGACCTAAGGTGAAGCCAGAGGTCAAGATTAACCCCTGCTCAGAAAATGAACATTACATCCAGGATTATCCACGTCAATAGGAGCATGAAGGCATCCAGCAGCATTCATGCATCTCCATGTTCCTGTGGCACAGCCCTGCAGCCCCTGCTAAATAAAAATGTTTGTTTTTGTGGGTTTGCCATTTCAGCTCAGTTCAGCACCACAGCTGAGGAGTAAGGAGTGCCCACAGAAAGGAAGAAGCCTGCACAGTATGTCAGAAAGATGGCCTGGGATCACCAGCAAACATTTCATGAATATGAAATAGGAGAAGAAATGACTGCTATAGTCAGCCAGAAGTGGCCTTAATGCAGCCTCAAAGCAGCCCAGAAATGCACCTGGAGAGGTTCCCTCACCCTCAGGAGAGCAGAGCCAGAGCCCTCTCATTCTGCTGGCCAAGCCTGAGGGCACCCAGCCCAGGGCAGGCTTACCATGAGTGACAAGCCAGGAAATAATCAGGGAACTTCAGAGCATCACTGAATAGTGAACACTAGCTCATATGTATATGTAAGTCCTATAAAATGAGCCTATATCTGCTTTACCAACTTGGGTGTTATATTAAAAAATTTTATTATCTAATCCAAATGAGATGTGTTCCTCCACTGAGGAAATCATTGGAATTTGAAAGCTTAAAATGATAAACTGTCTGCAAAAATGTGGCAATAAACACAAGCTTCAAAATTTAACTTCCATTATGCATCTCTACCTGATAATTATGCTAAAAGAAAACTAAAATAAAACTGTGCAAAAGCAGTTATTGATCTGTAATAAAATTCACTTTAATACCAATTAATTCACCTTACTGTATATTAAATAAGGAATGGTTATTACTTCTCCAGGATTTAATATGCAAAGCATAATTGCATGCAACAAAGTGTTCTTCTGAGAGCAAAACATGAAGAGGCTGCTCTGCAATCCCACATGGCACCAGGCTGCAGTAACACTGGAGTCAGGGAATTCTGAGGGAAAATCATTACTGGGAGAGCAGATGTCACCTAGGCTTTAAGTTTTACATCATTTCCAGCACTATTTGTTTTTCAAGCCATATCTCACACACACAAAAAGAATGAATATTTTTTAAAAAACTTCTAACTTGAAATTTAGCTCAGTTCAGAAGCTGTACTCATCTATTAAAGCACAATATTCAGGCTCTGGAGCAAACAGAAATGTGTGACATCTATGGATAGAAATAATAGACCTGTTGGTATTTCCATCATTATTCAGAACACCAAGCCCTGAGGAACATTTGCAGCTCGTTTCAAAGGAAAGGTCAATCTTCCAAGTTAGACATCATTTTGTTATTAAAAACTAACAAATCAAACCTAGAAAAGCAAAAAAAAAAATCGGTACACACTGGAATACAGATAAGGGGAGACTGAACAGAAAATGAAATATTATTAGAGGCAAGGAGTGGAAGTAATGAAACTGTTACACAATCATTTTCAGCTGTAGATTGAAATACCCAGGCACAACACTGAAAGCCTTTTTATTACGTAAAAAAAATTGTTAGATCAAACAAAGGACTTAGAAATGTTAGATGAATGTGAAGAAAGTGTGTATAAATTGTCAGTCTTCAAACTAAACTTTAACTGTTATATGAGAGACAGAAGCACTTGGTTTGTCAGTAATTTATAAACACACTCACAGCACAAATAGAATCCAAATGCCAAAGCTTTCTTAGATACTTAAATCCTAATTGCAGGAGTAGCTCCCTCCCTATCCCAGTATCTCCCTGCCTACCAAGATTCCCAGTGAAGAGGAAATAAAAATGTTTTATGGTGCACATCTAAGCAACAGCAAGTTTAAGGTCATAATATACTTCTCTAGCAGATGTTTTCCTACTCGAGGTCTTTCGGGTCTAAAATGAAGAGTAAAACTTCTTCAAATCAAGAGAGATAAAAATAAAGGCTTGGGATGCTGCCATCAGTATTTACCTTCCCTGGACATCCTGACACTGATTACCATTTCCTACTCTCAGCATGAGGAAGGCTTATCATGTGTGTCTGATGGAACTAACCCAATACAAAAAAAAATAAAAAAAAAAAAAAAAAAAGGGAAAAGGAAAACATCACACAAAAAAAACCCAAACCCACTTTACCTTCAAAAAGAGTTTTAAAACCATCAAAATTGTGTCAAGTGTTCACTCATGCCCTCTGCATTATGCTACCAATGCAGGGTACCCTGCAGCTTGACAAAGCTCATTTCTAGCACTACCATTATACATTTTCATCATTGCACTAGATTCGTATTTTTACAGTCTGCTACATTCACATTTGTGGCACTACAAATATGTATCTTCACTGTTCTGCTGTGGTGGACTTACTTTTATGCCTTCAGCAACTCATTTGGCTTGAAGTAACCAACCACCAGAATTTCAAAAGCAGACTTAAAGGAGTCTTTTTACCAAAAAAAAATTTAAAAAAATAAATTTCCTCCTTGCCATTTTCTCACTGCATTTATTATTTCCTTCAGATTTGCCATCACTGCAAATTCTTCTGGGAAAGACAAGATTAATTTTAATGTAAAAACCAAGAAAAATTGCTTGCAGTTTCCAAGCAAAAGCAAAGAAAGCCTGCACAGGCACACAAATGAACCCATAAACATGCACAGATCTATCACCTATTATACAAATATAGATGGGTCATACAGATATGCTATTAAAACATGTAAATAGGACTTCAGGCTGCAGCAGCCAAAGATATACCGAAATAAGCAAACAACAAGTACAGACAGGTTTTTTTGCTAACTAGAACCTTTCATTTTCCTTGCTCACCTCTTCCAAATCCTCGCTGACCCACAGAGGGATGGGGGTTCCCCAGTAGCGGTTCCGAGAGATGGCCCAGTCTCGGGCATCCTTCAGCCAGTTCCCAAAGCGCTTCTCCCTCACAAAATCTGGAACCCTGTGCCAAAAAAAACCAAAGTATTAATGTATGACTATGTTCCACTTAAAAGAAAGCTGGTAAGAATTGATTATATTTGATTTTATCCACCATAGAAGTTTGTTCCAGCACTGATTGACTTGGAGCACATTCATGTTACAGCACTGGCTGCTGCAAGGCCTATGGAGGTGCTGCCAAAAAACCCAAAACTGCCTTTGTCTGATCTCCAGGTAAGCTGCTGATGTGAAAAACACCATATTTATTTTACTGTAACTCAGGAAAACACATGCAACATAAAATAGATTCATTAGGGATGAAACAAAGGCCAAAGTTCTCAGGACAGTCCAACAGTGGAAGGTAATGGTGATGACAATACTTTTGATTAAATCACACACAGAAAAAGGAACAGCCACTGATTTTGGGGTTGACTGAAATTCCCAAGATTAAAAAGCCTGGAGCAATAGCACTAAAAGGCACCTTGGATTATGTATGGGCATCCAGGTATATGCACATTACTCAGGTTGATAGATCATACAAAAAACCCTTCCCAAGCTATTTATCATCTCACTTTGAATGACCCAATTAAGAAACAAAACACGCCCCCAACCACAGACCCCTATCAGTGCTTGCTAAAACCTCATTTTGAGCACTAAAGGGCATTGAAGGATGTTAAAGACAAATTTTTATTGTATGAAAGTGTCTTGGAGCTCAAAGGTTAATGCCAGAATCCAATGCCCTGCAAGGTTCCTGGTTGTGCTAAGTGGCCTGGTGGTTTGATTAGAATCATTAGAACCATTTTCTCCCAGGATGTAAACAAACAATTAACTATTTATCCAATGATTATGTGCAGATGAAGGAAAGCAATGGGTTTCATGCTCAACAATATGCTCACTTCATGCCTAAAGGTGCATTTAAAAAGACCAAACTCAAATGAAACTCACAGAAAGTGCAACCTTAAGAGAGTGTGACACACAGAAACTGTGAATGAGCAGCTCACAACAATAAAGTAGCTCTGGAACTGAGCTTTGAGCAACCCCTGGCAAGTTTTGCTGGGTTTGTTTTCCCAGTCTAACTTGAAAGGCCCTTCCCAAAGTCTGAGATGGATTAGGAGGGCCATGGATTCTAAAGGGGGAGCACACAGGGTCTCTTCCACTTTTCTTTCTGAAGCTCTTGGTCCTCTTGTCAAGTATTTTTTTTTTTTTTTTGAGGATTTTTAATCACAGATCAGTCCCAAGAGTAACAAAGATGAAAGGTTCCTTTAGAAGAAAAAATTAGAAGAATGGATTCACATGATACATTGAGGTAGGATTTGGCCCAGCAGCAGGAGATTTATGAAATAAATGTGAATAAAAAAACCCAGCAAACTATTGATGAAAATAAAAGCCACTCTCTTATTTTAAAAGTTTTACCCATGATGAAGCCATGTAGAGATCTAAAGGCCTCTTGCTGCCAATATTGTCTCAAGTGGATAAAAACTACCCTTTAAAGCCTTACTAAATATCAGCCTGAAGTTCCACAGCATCCCTCGCTATTTCTGGAGTTACTTTCAGCTGCAAAGTTGTCTTCTGTAACACTTCTCGAACAAAAATCTAATATAAAAAAATTTTAAACAAACTCAGTGACTCATGTTTCACATGACATCTGTAGCCCTGCTCTGAAAGTTAGAAATGTATACAGGCTTTCCCAATTTGGTTCAGCGTGGGACTCATTACTATTAACTTTCTGTCCTGACCTCAGGAGACCCTCTCGCCAAACACAAGTGGAAACTGTACAAAGTTCATTAGCATTTGCCCAACATTCCACTAATGTGGAAAACTTCTCTTTACACCACTCCTAAACTAGTTTCCATTTTTCAGAAGTTGTTAGACACTGATTAGCTGAAATTATTAGTCCCATTTAACATAGCTAGAGGCTGAGACAATCCCCCAATGACATTAAAATGCTAAGAGTTTCAATTCTGCCTCCTCAAAACACGCATGAAAAATTAATTTTATCCCCAAAGTGGACATTAACCACAAAAATGTATGTGGTGTGATCTCTCTCTCTGAGCTATGAAAGCATATAATTTACCTCTTCTGGTAAAATTGTCTGACCCTGCTGCCAGTTTGCAGTGGAACATAAAGCACAAACCACTTCATCTACGAACCACATTTGCAACAATGATCTATGGCTCTTTAGAGGTTCAACACAGGAATAACGCTGGCACAGCCATCAAATCTAATAAAAAGAGCCTGTATCTCACACACATTCTGAGCCCATCACTCAAAGGAAGTGTTACTTAAAGCAGTTGGGTTTTGCCTCTGCAGAGATGCTGCCCAAAGGCAAACACAGCCTCCAGCTGGGATCAAGCTGGAAAAGCGATCTGCAGCAGGAACAATCATGCCAGGCACAGCCCTTCAAGTCTGGAGCCCATTTCTTTTACTTATTCTCACTAGATTTAGCTCCAGATAGCTCAGTTTAACACTTACCTACATATCACAAGGGAAAAAAATAAAATCAGAGGCACCTTCTACTTAAATATTTGATTAGGCTGGGAAAAAAACAGTATTCTCAATGATGTTGTTACTAACACCTGATCTTTATTTACACCAATTCCAGGTTAGTGTTCTTAGAGTTTTTTCAGTATTTTTTAATCCTACTCTTAGATATTTTCTTGGCATATTTCTCCTGCTAAATTTTCATTAAGACATCATCTTGCCACAGGCACATATTAGTTGAGGACACATTTTTTTACTCTTCCATCTACAAAGCATCTGGAAGATAAATGAAAAGCCCTCTCCCATATGCCAATGCACATATTTTTCACGTTTATCCCCACATCCATCACAAACTCCCTGCAGCCTGGAAGCACAGATCTCGGGTTCCTGCTGGTGACCACTGAGTGCAGTTGGGTGTGACCACAAGGTGCCCAGTTCTACCAGTTCAGAGCCCCCTGGACTGGCACTGGACACCTTCACATCTCAGAGAAGAGCAAGCCCCAGCTCCCAACAGCTCCCTGAGGCTGCAAGTGAAAATTCAAAGCAGCCACATCTCTCCCAAAGCCATCATGCTGCAGCTCCTCAAGCTGAGCTGTGAGAAACAGGTTTTTTTATTTCCCAACGGGCCTACAATTTGTTTGACCTTCAAATTTCTCTGCAAAATGACACAGATAGGATTTCATACTTCTTTCTCTGACATTTAGCAAGGTTAAGGAGACTGCTGCCTCAGCAGGTCAGGGAGCTCTTGATTCATGGGTGTGGAACAGTGTGGGACAATTGCAATTTCTCCTCTTGGCACCCAGGACAGGGCACTAAATAAACTGCAGGATGTTGGAAAGCTCAGGGAATTCAACTCCACAACACAAAGGAATATTGTTTTGCCAAATCATAAATTAGGAAGATTTTGAATCCAAGTACATCAGTACACCTGTTTGAATGCTCATGTCTGTCTTACTTTCCCAACATCAAAACTCTATCGTACAAGTCGGAGATAATGAAAATTATTCATTTGCTGCAAATTTCTGTATCCATTTTTGACTGTTTATTCCTATTTTTGAAGCAGATGTGGGGTTTTGCTTAATTCATGCATTGCTAAGTCCTCTGCACAGTCAACTCCCACATCCTTTCTTGGTAGCTACTCATTTTCTTAGCGTCTTAGTGTAAAATAAAAATTCCATTTGACAAGCCAAAAAAACCCCATGAAGAGCAATGCAAAACCCAGTCTTTTAACAAAATCTATTAATTTATTACAGCAGGAACCCTCTCTCCTTTGCCTTCTCAGTCTATGCACCACTCAGCAGCCAAGTCACACAAGCAATGTGGGCATGGATTTGAAAACAGCAAATATTGACCACCTTCAATCCCACTGCAGAACTGAGTTTGCTGACAGTGAGCTACCAAAGGCTGAGCCAGTGGGTTCTCAGGACCAATAAATACTCAAGGAACAGCATCAATTAAAATAAATAAATTTGCTTTCTGACCCTTTGTCTCCAGAGGAAAAACGTACAGGAAGCAAATAAAAAAAATATTCTAAATTATTACATGATCCAGAAGGAAACTTATTAAAAGGACAAAGACATCTGTTCCTTTTCCGTAGATATATTTTGAAGCGTATTTCTTGTGCTCCTAACACAATTGCAAATCCTGAACTCAGCTCCTTATTCCATCTGTGAGCTCAGATGTGCTCTGAGCTGGCTCACCGGGCCCAGTCACGGGATGCAGGAGCTGGCTCAAAGCAGCACCATCCCTCTTCTCTGTAAACACAAACAGCACTGCCAAAATAAAACACTGCCCCTGCACAAGCCTTGTGTTTTATCATCAGTTCAACATTGAAAGCTGTTTCAGGTATTACATAAAGATAGGCTAATCTTTTCTCACTCTTCATCACCATTCTCATCTTCTTCTCACCAGCTAATCTTTTTTCATGATATTCTCTGAAAAAACACAGCACCTTTATGTATTGGGTAAGATTTACTTCATAATTACTAATTAAAGGAGTTAAGACTATAAAGTTGATAAACAAAATACTACCTTAAGTAGTGGGAATTAGGGGACCTAATACCAGATTAAGAACTCTAATACAGCTTTGGTTCTGAGAGGATGCTCCCAGATCTGTCCTGTCCTTTGGCAAGCTGGTAACTTTTTAAATGCCACCTGAAATCAGGAATCAATTTTAAGTCTGGAAAAGAGAAAGTTACTCTTCCAGAAGATAGCTGAGTTGTATCAGAAACACCAAAGATGATGAAGTAACTATTCTATGTCATCTAACTAAATATGCTCAGATTTATTTAAATTCCTAGCATACCAACTGGGGGTTTTATTTTAGGTGTAGAATTTGGCTTTCTTTTTAAACATTAACCAACCCTTAGAAGACAAAGGCTTAAATTCCATTATGTTAATTTACTCTAATAACAAGCCTCCTTCAACATGCCCTCAAATTGATTTTTAATGGTTTTTAATTCAAAGAGATAAAATAAGCAACTATTCATGCCCTTTTGACACTTTAATTAGCGCCAATCTATATCATGGACCTAATTAAACATGGGGGGAGGTGGGAGGGAGGAGAAAGGAAGGGAGGAAAGGTCAGTGTGTGCCAGGCAGAATTTCCACTGCAGCAGCCTCTGCTCCTCAGCCTGGGAGAGCTGCTGGAATGGTGCAACCCCACACACCCCACACCAGCCTGGGCAACCTCCACCGCTGCATTTTCTGCTTATGGTGCAGCTTACAGGGGCTAAATGAACTGTGCTTTCAATCATTTTCATCTCCTAATGTTTCTCTTCCCTCTTTTCTCCTGGTTCCCATGGTAACCACCACATTGTGGTGTGACTGCAATGCTGCTGCAGACGCATCCCCGTCACCGCTGCTCCCGGACACGGCAGCGCAGCCCTGACCTCCAATGCTGGCACACGTCCCACTAAAAACCCTGCTCCATCTCCCTTCTAGGACCCAGGCACCCTGCTAATTGCTGCTAAAATTCCTTATCTTATCAACAATCCCGGCAGCCTGAAGCCAGGGAGACGGGAAGCTTCCACTTTTTTTCTCCCTGCACAGTTTCCTTGGGAATACTCTAACATTTACTGGCACAAAGTACTTTTGTAGGGCATCAGCACTCAGGATCCATTTCAGTCCACATATATCAATACATTTGCATTCCTGTGACAGTGGCAGACATTCCACACACTGCTCATGGCACAGATCTATCAGCTGCCCAAGAAAATCATGGGCTGGAGTTGCTCAGTGAACTGGCATTTGGGGGGTTTGCTTCATAAGCTTTTCCTTGAAGCAAAAAATAAGCTTTTGGTGACCCTTCAGCAGTACTGAAAAGGTACCTCTGCATCCATGGCATCATCAGCAATCTCTGCACAGGAGAGGAAACAGCAAAATTAAGGCACAGCAGAACACGAGCCTTCAAAATCCACTGAACAAGCCTCCAAATTCACTTCTAATCCTCAACCATGTCTGATAACAGACAGTAATAAAACCTTCTTTAAATTAGACAAACACAAGGCTAACCCTGCAGCAATTTTTTCCACCTCCTGCTGTAGGCAATGCCACAGACTTGGATTTTTCCTCAGGAAATGTTGCCATCTAGTGACTCCACGTTGCTGTATACATCACAATCGCTACTAGAGGGAGGATCTCATCTGTATTCACCATTCCCCAGTAGGAAAAGTGTGACTGATGACTCAAAAAGAAGAGTTACAACTGCATGGTGATATTAAAGAAAAAAAAAAAAACCAAAACAAATCTACACACACCATGCATTTAAAACTGTTCAGATGAAATGTATTAATATTAACAAATCAAGAAAAAAAATGTCCTGAGACTTTCTATAAAACAAAAACAAGCAGCAAAAGAAGGAAAAAGGACTCACTGATTTTCTTCCATTGCTCTACAATTCTATTATGATTTAAAATTCTGTTGCCCTGCTACAGAGTCCAATTCCTCATCTGAGCAAAAATGACAAGTTCAGTAGAATAAACATTCGCTTTCTATTGTGGATGGGCTCCACAGCCCCATCCTCTGCACAGCCTCAGGGTTTCTGACACAAACAGGCATTATTCCTGATCACATCTCACCTTTCCACAGGTGGGACACAGTTTTGTGGTGAAAGATTAAAATGACCAAGATGAAAAGCTTCTCCAAAGCTTGATGTGCTCGACTGACACAGGAGAAGACACCTGGGCTGACAAAGGAGCTGTGGGGAGCGCACACAAAACTTTAACTTCACTCACAGAAATGTGGCATTTCCAGCAAAACTTTAACTTCACTCACAGAAACGTGGCATTTCCAGCAAGAACTAACAGCTTAAGTTATGGTGGAAGTCAGGAAAATAATATCTTCAACCATACATTGAGCTCTTTATTACAACACCTGAATTCTTCAGTGGTGAGAAGATGCCAGAACAAAAGGTTTGGCTTCTTTGAAGTCCCTGACTGTCTCCCATCACTGCTTTCCTTCCACTGATGCTCATTTTTCCACTACTCAAAGTGCTGAACATCTTATGCAAACAATGTCAGAGCTGCACAATGTCTTTAACATTAGAAACTTGGCAACAGCTACAGGTGAATGTTTTAGGAGTTACTGAAGGAGAACTTTAAGTGAGGGAGGTTTAAAAGAAAATAAAGAGTTCAAAGCTGATATTTAAATATAAACTACAGAATCTTTTCTATCAGTCTGCAAGAATAGAAATATAACATCCACTGCCAGAAGGATGAGCTACAATAGTTTGGAATTTGCACTATAAATTATATAGATTTATTGCTTACAGTAACTTATAAATTTTCAATTTACACCAACTTTGAACACCGATGACAGGAATTAGTCCTATATTGTAATTATAATCTAAGTGGCCTGGTTTAGACTGTGGATACATAAAAAATGCTCTTTCAATAAACAATTTGAGAAAATGATGGTGACAACAATTAAGCCTGAAATCCAGACAGCACCTTGGTGTTGCATCCAACTCTCCTTATCAAGAGAATAAAAAGCCAAGGTTTGACAAGTCCAGCTTTTACAGCAGCCAAATCTGCCCCTCTTCATCTCAAATACAGCAGTAGTGGGTGCCTGAATGCCAAATAGAAGATAACCTTTTTAATTTAAATTTTCTTTTAAATAATCTCAGTTACACAGTAAAGAACATTCAGTAAGGAAACTTCAATTAAAGGCTGAAACACAGCCCCCTAAATACTGTTCCAATTGAGCATTTTCATCAACACTTGACACAAGTTAATTCCCAGTCTGCCTGAAATAAGGATGCAACAGAATAGAGAGGATTTTTTGGCTTCTGATTTTACAAAAATGCTGCCACATTACTCATGTAACCATTATTGGAAGTGATAGTAATTTTGAAAAATGAAAATAGAGTTGGTGGTTTTAATAAATTTTGAATGGCTGTGGCCTTATAAGTTGGATAATTCACTAAAAAACTAATTAGAAATGCAATCAGGTTGCAAAGTTTGTCCAAGTATGTTTAATTTATTTCATCAGGAAGGATATCTATCAAGAGGGCAGCTATTCTTAAGGGACAATATACCTATCAGTCATTTATAGGAATAAAAAAAGGAATGCAGTCAAACCCATTTTGTAAAGGTTAATATAGTCTGAAAAGCATTTATCCCAAATTTTCTCATTTTCAGGACATGCTGAAGCCCCAGAGAGTCCAAAAATAAATTTTTTAAAAGCTACATATTATTCCTGTGACACTTTGAGAGATCAAGTCTCTTCAAAAGCACAAAAAGTAGGTTTTGGGAAGGATGGAGTTTCCAAAATTTAAATAAATGAATACTGCAGAAGGCCAGCAGTCTCAATGCCAACTAAAGAAGCTACACTCCAAACAAAACTGGCATCAATGGAAAACACAGGAAGAAAACCTCAAAAAACACTCCCTTACTCTTTATAAAAGCTGGATTTGAAAAGCCAACTTCAAGTTTACCCAGTATTCAAATTACTATGAAATCACATACTGGAAAATATATATTCTTTGTTAATAATTCTGTGATCATACATCTGTACTTGTAGCTATATTCCCTACAAAAAGCTTCCCACAATTCCTAAGACCACATGGTTTTAAGAGGAGTCCTGAAGAATCAGTTTTATGTTCAATTATGGAATTGTGTTTAGATTCAGGAATTGCCTAAAGGACAAATGCTTCCTGTAATCCCAAGCATTTTGAAAATTGCCAAATGATGTCACTGCCTGCTCTTCTCACCCAACCTTTGCAACAGCAGCTCCAAAATTTGCTTCCAGTTGTATCCCCACGACTCAGCACTTACCAAAAGCACCACTGAGAACCCAAATATGTGCATGAGGCAGGGTTCAAACTGATCAGTAATTCTTACTAATTAGTGTCTCCTGGATGAATGGGGGTCACTTAGCAGGTTCTCCCTGAAGCTCTGCTTCTGGAAAAGCAAAACCCACCATTCAAGCACTTCCTTAACAGGATCATTACATTTTTTTTTTCTTCTGTTCATGTGAAAATTAAGTATGCAGGTCTACTGTCATCCCAACAGTGAAAGCATCTTGAGGAAGCTAATTAAAGCTAAGAACAAACACTTTCACCCCCTCTCCAGCTTATTTTTTGCCCCAAAGGAGGATCACAGTATGTTCTGCTATGGAAAACAGAAAACAACACTTAGTAATCTCTAAACTCTCCTGACACAGCCAGACTGGGCATGTGCTGCTTGGCAAAGCCAGGCTGCAGCATTTCTGGGCAGGCTCAATTATGGATCACTGACTTTTCCCACAGATCCCAGGATTTACAGTGCCTGCACAACGTAAGCAGTTATGCAAAAGCTGCTCATGGAGAATTTAATTGGCAGCTACTGTCCATGAAAAAAAAGCAGCACAAGCTGTAATTGCTCACTGAAGGTTGAGTCACCTTCTTTACAAGAGGCAACTGTGGTGGGAGAGGGGAGGAATCCCAGCTCTCCCTGCAGTCCTCAAATGGAAAGACTGAATGAGGTTGTAATCTGCAAGTTTTCCTCACTCACTGGGAGGTCTCAGCCTCCCAGGCAGAAGTGATTGATGAGAGGAAGGGAAATAAAAATGCAGTTTATGAGAGTGCAGAAGATAAGGTCCTTTTGTTACTAACACACCACAAAGCCAGGACTGACACCCTAAAAGGCCACCAGCACCAAGAGTTCCCTTTTACTGCACTTAATAATGCACTTAAGTTGTTACCTAAAGCTCATCTGCTGTTTCCTACACAAATTTCACACAAGTATTTTTCACACTCCCTATATACATGTCAAGATTTGATTTTTACCATTAATAGAATTTTTTTCTTTAAACCAGTGTAAATGAGTTTATCTACAACAATAAGGGCAGGATTTTTTCTTCAAATTCACCTTTGATGAAATAATCAACCTTATCTGTAATAACTAGATGGAAAAAACCCACAACTTGTCTAAAAATTAGTTTAATTTGGAACAATATATACATAGCATTAAGCTGCCTCTATTACTGTCTCAGGTGGAGCTTTTTGGGAAGCACATCCCAGCTTCTGCAGGATCATTCTCCTCTGCAGTTTCTCTCATGCTGAATTGTTTAGGTTTGCATAACATGTTTGGAGGGCATTTTTAATCATTCTGTAGTGTATTTCCCTGTAAATTACTAGGAAATATTCCTGATGAAACTGAGATAAAACACTGTTTAGAACTGGTCCCAGTAGCATTGGCTGAAAGAGTGGAAATATGAAGCAAAGTGAGGATATGAACAGTGGAATAGCTTTGGAGAGTTCCAGCACACACCCCCTACACCCCCAGCTCCAGGGAAAGGAATAAAACAGATTTCTGAAGGAGACATTACCAGTAGCACTGGGCATTATTTTCCAACAGCTTCTCCACCATGTGCTCCACCCTGACAAACCAGCTGGGCACGGCTTTGTAGATCAGTGGAGTATCTGACCTGTGCAGGGAAGGGAATAAAACAAACAACAACATTCTTAAATACTACATTATTGATAAAGTGCTCTCTAATATTTAGTTTTGCACATGACAGTCCCCTTTCCACAGACTGAGTTCACTGCTGCTGAAATATCATCACAGTTAAAGGTTGGGGTCTGTTTGGTTTGTTAAATTACATAAACTGTTACACTTATGTGAACTACTATTTTGAAATCCAGTCCTGAAAAAAAATTTTACAGCCTTCAAACCCAGTAATTCAAGGAATTTGTATAGCAAGAGCAATCATGAAAATGTTCAAATGATACTTGAATTTGAAATTTGTGCTCCTACATTATGAACTTCAGTAACTACTAAAATGAGTCATATTTCAGTCTTCCACATGAGCTCATTCTGAATCATTTTTTATGTGTATATGAGCCTGAAAAGCCAGGGAACATTATGCTATGTTTTTACTATTTGCATTTAAAATAATAATCACAAATCATAAAAAAGTAACAGCACCCAAGAAGTAAGTTCCATTCCAGGTGAGAGCGAAAGCAAGAAATCCAGATAAGCATATACAAGAATTTTTAAATATATCTTAACATATTCCTGACTTCAATAAGCAATAAAAGAAAATCCATATGGGAGGAGAGCAGTTTCACAACTTGGGATTGCTTAGAAATGGAAACACGATTGGCCAGTGCACAGATTGAGCAATTTCCTAAATTACTTGGTAAAATCAGTATCTCCAAGCATCTGACTGCAGTGTCCCAACCCAGTCTCTGATTTATCAGTTCCACAATAACTGCTTAAGGTCTTGAGTAACTGCTCAGGCAGCACATCCTCCTAAAGGATCCTGGGATCCAAGAGCAGGCACATAAGGAGCTCAGACATTTCTAATCCTTCACATCCATCCCATTATTCCATTATGATGAGGGAGAAAAGCCCTAGGAGATGGGATCTGTCTGTGGGTACAGAGGGGCAAACAACACTGTGACAAGAAGCTCATTCTCCTCTAGCATCAATCCACTCCACAAAATGTTTCTTGAAAATATTACTTTTGTTTAAGTTACTTTGGCTAAGAACTTGGCAATACACAAAAATTCACCAGCAAAGACCCTGAGAAACTACTGTTATCTCCCATGTGCAGTCAGCACTACAAACAGCCAAAGTTTAATTCATTTTACTTATATCCACAGCAAGAGCACATTTGAAATCCACCAACTACTGCAGATGATAGTGAAAATTAAAATTGCTACTGTGCCAGCACTTGCTAAAGATGCACCTGCCTAACCCACAAAAGAAAGAAAACCCACAGCAAAGGTTGTTTCACAGTGCACAAAGCCCAATAATAAAAATGACATTGTTTCTTTTAACACTTTTAAATGTATTTCAAAAGACTTTTCATTGTAACATTATAACCTGTATGTTTCAATGTGCAGAAGTGTCAGAGTACCTACAACCTTTAAGGAAATGGTGACAGTTTCAGGTAACTATGTAGTTGTGTCCTAGCTATTAAATGCAAACCTACTGACTGCTTGCTACACAAATTTAAGACGGGCCCAGGGACACAGAGTGGCTTCAAGCTGGAAGGATCCATGACAAAGGCCAAGCACAGAAATCATTTCCCAGGCTTTCCACCCAACACTGAGGTTGTAACACCTGACAACCTCCAGGGCTCTGCTCCTCCTACATGAAGGCAACAAGTCAGGGGAGAGGGCAAAGTTTCCCTGAATATTTTTCTTCTAGCTGTGCTACCAAGCAGTGCCTAAACAGGGGACTGCAGAGAATAAACAATAAAATTGCCCAAGCAGTGACATCTCCCACATGTCTGCCCCTCCTGACTGGTGAGAAGGTTGAGGAATCCGGATTCAACTGGATTTTACAGTAGAATCAAATGAGAAATACCTACTGCTGGGTTTTGTTTTCCATCAACACAAGGGGAAAACCACCCAGACAGACCTTAAATCAAAGTCTGATGCTTACAAAGTTCCTGCCTGACCATTCCTCTCTGTCCCAACCAAACAAAGTTTTGTTCCCCTTACAGACAGATCCTTTAGAAACACATCAGAAGAATCAAATCACATTAATTGTGATCTTATTCCGTTTTCCTGTAATTTGGGAACTAAATGATCAATAATTGAGCCCGTGTCATGAAGATACTTCCTGGTTTTGCCTTCACTGGCCTGGAAAAGTCAAAGCTCCAAGTGTGCCAGTGGAAGAGCTTCCCAACACTGTTCCCAAAGGAATGGCAGGAAGAGCTGTGGGGGACACTCCAACAGCTGCTGAACTGCTGCCCAGGCCACACAGACTCCCAAGATCTCACATGAGAACAGAGCAGTTCTGATCAATGTCCTCCATTTTCAGCAGTTCCAATAAAGACAAATTCTACTTGAAAACTATCTACTGCATCCTTACCAAGCTGCTGTGTTTCTCACATTTTAAAGTTTAGCTGACAGAAAATTACTACACAGAGAAGGACCCAGATTTCCTGATATGTGGAAAAATAAAGAAAATTTCTCAACATCACAAGGATTAAACAGCTGCTTGGTTTCAGGGAAAGGCAGCAGTACATTAAGAAGAGTCTGATTTCAAAGTTTTCTTACATTAATCAAAATAACTTATAACTATGTTCAAAGTTAAGAACTACTCTTCTACTTTTAGCATATTCCAATTATGGTTTGATTTGTGATGGCAGTGAAATGAGCTTTTCAAGTAGAATCCATTGTTCGGTTCTTCCCACCGGATAATTTGCTGCTAGGTGCTGCCTGCAACTTATCATCAATCAACAAAAATGTCAACAGAGTGGCAGGATTAAGGATCTTCTACAGAATCAGCACTTCTACATCCCTGCTTTGTCTCAGAAGGCCATGACTGGATATTTGAGTAGCTACACAAGAAAAACACAAGCATTGCTTGATTTTGGAGCTGCCATTTTTCAAAAATTGTCCCAAATCATCAAGGACATAACACTTGAAGAGCAATTCCCCTTCTTCCTCTAGGCAGCTGCTAGAAACAAACCAATCCTTCTGCTCAAGAGCAAGCAAAGGTTATTTTTGCTATAAATTAAAGATAAATGTACCCTGCTAGAACACTTCACCCAGCAGAGTCAGAGCCAGACAGAGAGATGAGCTTTTATCACAGTTATTTCAGTACAGTGCTGTGTACATCAGATAGGACTTAAAATCTTCAAACCATTTCAGATAATTAAATTAGGAATTTTATTTTAAGTGTGTCTTTGCTCATAATAAGAATTTAATACTCTACTAAAAGATAACTGAAGATGCACTTTTTTTTTAAATTTGATATTGTTTGGGGATTTTTTACAACAGCAATTGTGGAAATTTCAACACCAGGGAGGGTCTCTAATAAAAACAAGCTTCATTTCTAGATTAAATCTGTCTAGCCTGTATTCCTCAGAACCAAAATTTGTTTGTTCACTGATAATGAAGGCCCATGGAGAATTCCACGTGGAGACTTCCCCCACAGACATCCACCTAGGGATGTCTCCACATTTTAAGCAACTGGGCTTCTTTCACAGAAATAAGTCATCTTACAAGGTTAAAAATAACTATATTTTAGCCATTTTATTCAAAACATACAAAGCTTTGACACAAATATATAAAGATTTTCTGTGATATACTTATTTGGATACAATTCAAAGGGTATCAAAAAAATTCTTTCCCATTACTCAGCTGCTTAAAAAATAACTTTTTTTATAAGAGGTAGCAAGGCAAGAGTTCTACACCATGAAATGAGCAACACAAAGTATAAAAACACACATTTAAAAATTATAAACAGAAACTAAATTTCAGCACTACACCTAAATTCATCAGTTTTATGGCGAAAACAAGAAAAAATCCTCGATTTAAAAATAATCTCAATTTGTATTACTTTTAGTTTTGCCAGGAGAATTAAGGAAGGGAGGGGGAAGATATGGGAGAAGCCTGAAGAACTTTTCTGTTAGAAAGCTCAGCTGGAAGGCAGGTGCAGGTCTGTGCTTACCTCCAGCAGAAAGGGTAGCTGTGCTGGAAGGTGGTGCTGTGGATCAGCCGGCCCTTCTCCTTCAGCCATCTGATGATGTGCTTATCTGCATCCTAAAAACATGGATTTTCCTTGGAACACATGTTTCACTCAGTAAGCTACTACAGGATTTGTCTCAGATACTCAGTTTTTAAAAAATACTATGCATAGCCCAGCATTTACACACACACTCTGAAAGTTTCTATCAAGTTTATACATTTCCTGCAGGGGCACTGTAAAAAACTAAATTTGCAAAGTTATTTGCTCTCCAAACTGTTTATTTACTGTGTCTTCAATGTGTCTCTGCTATCTAGATAAATTTAAATTTATAAATTAAAGCATCAGTCCTTTTTTACCCTTAACTCTCTTTCCACACACACACAACTGTGTGTAAAATTCAAATTTTCTGAAGCACCAATACAAGCTAGAAACCACATTATTTAATATCCTAATGATTGAGTCATTTTGTGGCAGGAAATCACGTAGTGCTTTTTACCTAATATTTAAACATCCTCATACCACGTTCCGCTAAAGTGACTGAATTTCAGAATTTGAAGTATATTTCACAATACTTCACTAACTAACAGGGATTTACATGCTGATGTGGAAGTGAAAGCTCTATATTTAAAAAAAAAGCTGGTAATTTAAGACAATCTACTGAACATACAAGTGTCAATAAGACATTAAGGAAAAAAATACACAAATATCTACAAGTGAAAAATTCAGTATCCTAAGAAAATTTTCCAAGAGCCTTAAATTCAGATTTCAAGCAGCAAGAAGCTAAACATGAAGCCTCCAGTATCCTTTTATTTGCCTTAATGCATAAAGCAGGAAGGAGAGATAGCTGATTGAATCCTCAACTTAATTGAAAAAAGACTTTAAAATCTTGTATTGCATTTGTTTACAGGAACATGCTTTGCTATCAAACTGTAGCAGCAGAGTTAAAAGCAATTTGTTTTCTCAGGACATGGAATTTAAGAGGCACTCCCTGCTAGGGATTGTAGACAGATTTGTATCTGGAGCAATGTGGAGTTCCTGTGGGTTCCTTTTCCAGGGATTCTCCTGCATGGACTGACAAGTAAATTCCCACTGCAACACAGCCCAAAAGTGGGGGAAATGACTGAGTTTCTCCCTTCTGGTGGGTCATGTTACATTAACTGGCTGGGAAAAATTTAATGATGGCACCTGGGAATGCAGAGTCATCCAGAGGTGAGGGAGGCCCTGCACATGTGCCTGGAAACTCTGGACATGACATTTCTGTCAGGTAAAATCACAGAGTGAGAGTGTCTCTAGAATAGCTGCAAACAGGATACTCCTCTGCCTTCTCACTACAGATTTAAAAAGCTTAACTTTTATTTCAACTTTTTTCTCAGCTGCTTAATAAACAATTCCAACCTTGTTGCCAATGTTAAAACACATTTTAATTTATCCAGATACCAGTCACACATTGAAAACAAACCCACTTAGGGAAAGAAAAGAAAGCTTCCACCATATATAAAATGTATCTTGAATAAAGTAGTAATTTACTGTCCCCAAGCCCACTGACCTTCACATACTGCCCAGCAAAGTCAGCCACTTCTGCTGTGAAGCAGCCTGATGCATCAACAGGACACACAGGCACAGAGTCCTTCTGAATGATATTAAAATCCATGCAGACTCTGTAATCATCCTGCAAAAGAGACAAGCATCAAGCTGTAAGAATACAAAACACTGGGTAAAATATCCATCCCTTGAAACTGAAATTAAACTTTAAACAGAAAATATGATGACTAGACAAGAATAGCCAAATATTCAGCCTTCATTAATCTCAAATACTTAGGAGAAAGTCCTGTTTTATAGGACTGTAGCTTTATTCATGCAGAAGATTATGATTTCTTCGGACTCTCACCTAGTAGTATAGGGGATATGTGCATGTTTTCCTATGGACATCAATGCATATACACACACACATGTATTTTATGTGCCTGAGTACACAGTTCATGCAACCATTGCATGGCAAAAGAATTGCCAACCACTCCATCCTGCTCCTGTCCCAGGCAGAGCCTGGATCTGCCCAGCTCTCCAGCCAACACTGCATTTTTCAGAAGGCAGGTTGTTTCAATCAATCTATTTCTGGCATTTCACATAAGCAATCCCATTTTCTGAATGTCTTAATGATACAAAGCCTTTAAACCTGTATTTCTCAATCTTTTTTTGGCCCATAGGAAATGCTACTGACCAAGAACCACACATGGACAACATCATGGGTTTTTTTCCTGGCCAGTCTCCACTTAAATTTTTAATTTCCTGTAGCAATAAGAAGAAAAAAAAAAGAAAAAAAAAAAAAAAAAAAAAAAAAAAAAAAAAGGAGAGAGAGAGTTGCTTCAGACTTTCCTGAACATGACAGAACAATGATGGCATCGAAAAAAAAGATTAAAACAGAAATAGTAGGGGGACAAAAAAGTTCAGTTTAAGTCTGAAGTCACAGTAAATGTGTATCTTAGCCAGGTACAGAGATGGCTTACAGGATACAGCAGCTGTTTCACAGGAGCTCCATCTAGAGCACTCTCTCAGCCTCACCAGAACCAGTGTGTAAATACACATTTCACAGGCCAGGGCTCCACAGCTCCCTGAATTCTCCTTCCCTGACCCTAACCAACACAGCTCTGGAGTACCAGGGCAGGGCTTGCATGTCCTTTGTGGCCTCATCCTGTCCCTTCAGTCCTTCCCACTATCCATCCCCGTGGCTCCCAGCTCCCCAAGCCAGACCTGTTGCATTTTACAAGGATGGAACTCATCCATAGACAGGGAAGTTGGCTACTTCATGGACCAAAGCTTTACACATAGAAACAACAAATCCCTCCAGCTCCAGCACTGCCACCAGAGCACAGAAAGCATCAGATAATTTATTCACCCTGCACTTGGTCACCCAGCTCCTGCAGCCAGGACACCACTGGGATAAGCCCCTTTATTGCTGAGGGACTGGGAGCCGTGGGGTTCAAAATACAGGCCAGATGACAGAGCTGATGTCAGCCCTGATTTGGCAGTGAGCTGTTAAAGGCTTTGAAGCAGCAGCCAGCACAGACTACAAAGCCTGGCACGCTCACAGCCCTGCTAAGGCAGCACAACAAGCCTTCCCCTGGGCAGCACCTCGCTCAAGAGGTGCTTCAGCTCCACTTGCAACCAAGGGTACACAAAGGGCTCTGCTGCTCTGCCTTTCTGCAGTCAGCTCCCTGCTTCTGAACAACTTGAACGTGAATGGAAGCTCTCCAGACCCAGCTGCCATTTGATTTAATAAAGATTTCCTTCAGTAACTGCAAGGCAAGAATGTATTCAGGCACATAAAAGGAATCCACAAGTGCTAAGCTCAACTAAAAGCTAAGACCGACATCAGTCTTTTCCAGGATAGGAGTTACAGTGGTCGATCTTGTACTTCAAAATCCCTCAAAAGATTAGACAGAAGTCATAATACACAAAATTAATAAGTGGAAATTATTCAACAGCTCATTTGTGAGAGATCAAAAGCTTTTTAGTGTGAAATTTTAACAAAACAACAGAAACATGAAGTCAAATGTTCACCTTCAGCATATCTTAGCAAAAACCAACATCACTTTTGCCAAAAATGTCAGGTACTGAAAAAAAAGTGCATCAGTAACAGATCTATGAAACTTGTGTGTGTCACAGTCTGAGCAGGCACTAGAAGTATTGCAAATTAAAAATTTGTATGCAAATTCAAGTGTTACTAAAGCTTTTTAAGTTGACTGCAGGTTCATCTACATATGATGAAATGCCTGAGCAGATAAATTTTAGTGTCATGTTAATCTAGAGGTACAGTGAGTTTACAGCATTTTTAATACAGGTTTGTCTTGTTCTGTGAGCTTTAATTTTGATCTCTTTTGAACTGAAATAATAGAGTGCTCTGATATGGTGTGGCAGCTTGTATTTGGCAAAGGCATCACATAAGACAATGAAACTACATCCAGAACTAAATGAAGGTGAATTTTTACTTTCAATTTTTTTGGAGAAGGATACATTGCTGAGCTATCAGTAATACAGAACACGTATCAGTATGTAGGATTTTAAAGAAACACATTAATAACTAAAACCCTGACTTTCTAACTTTATTTATCAAAGGGATTCACTTATATTGGTGGCAAGGAACAGAGACAAGACTTGAGGCTTGTTGTGAAGGACTGTGCTCTATTTCTTCTCCTCTGACCATCCTGGTCCACTTATTCCTTTTCTATTCACCTTCAACTCAACAGGAAAGTGCAGAGGAGCCAATTAACCAGGAAGACAATCCTGTCTGCCACCATGAAGCATCTCCCTTCTATCATCTAAGCCTGTCTAAAGGCCAACACACAATACCAACAGTATTCTACACAGAGCCTACTGTATAATAATGAAATCCTGAGCTTACACCAGGACCTCTGTGAGCTTTTCTGAAATAATCTGGGGGCTGTCAATTACATGCCCCCCAAAAAGAAGGCAGCAGCATTAAGTGCAACATACACTGTGCATTTCTAAAGTCAGCACAGCCCGTTGACTTAGGCCCCTGCACCAAATGTTATCCACTCAAACCTCCCCTGGAGAGGTTTTGTTTGTGATGTCTGTGCACTTTTTCCTCACACAATGTTTTATGTATTTTTTTTTTCTTTGTGAAGCATTTAACTGTTACTCTCAGGTAATCACTGATTTCCCAGGAGAGAAAGAGAAAAATATTTTTTCCTCTGTGTTTACAAAACTCAATGAGCTTATTAAAAAAATTTAAATACAAGAGAGCAGATGATCTTAGCTCTAAGAGGTCACAGTCAACCTTTCCAACAAGCTGTTTCCAACAAGTTTAACAGGACTGTGCAAATACACAAAACCACTCTTAGAGCAGCCCAGGGAAAGCTTCTTCCAGAGCTCCTTCCCTGCTGGCAGCCTCTTCCTTTCCTTCCCTCTGTCTCCCACAGGAAGAGCTCCCAGCTCTAAACCAACTCTCACCCCTCTGGAACATCCAAGATTCATCTCCAGGGGAGAGTCGGAGGAGCAGAAGTGTGACAGGATTTATCCTCCTGGGGACACTTGACCAGCCACCACCATTTTCTTTATTAACTGCTAACAAAGCCCACTCTAATTTTCTTTATTCTGAGCTATATTAAGCTGGAACAGCTTTTCATATCAGTGATCATCCTGACAAGGGAAACACCACCACAATGGATGTACCCTTCAGAAAAATGCAGGGAAAAAAGGATGGAAGAAGATGGGCTATTTCACATGAATACAAAGAGGCCTGTTGCTAATGCCAAGTTTCTCTGGAAATTATGACAGAGCTCGTGGTCCAGGGATTGCTAATTGCTAGGCACTGCAAGTTTTTTGAGGGCATCTTTGGATAATGGCTGAAGACAGGACACTCTACAAAAAGGACAATGAGCCTAAACTAGTGCATTTAATTCAAGTGTCTAAAAACTGAAATGATTAAATCCATGACAAATTATTCCCCTTAGCCTTAAAAAAGAACAGACTGAGGGAAAGGGACAATAAAGACAGGAAAAAAAGAATGGAGTGCAACAAAATCCTTTCACACCAAGGGATAAAGTCTCAGGACAAAAGCAGTGAAAGCATTTTCTCATTCTCTGTAAGCCCAGCGAGTAATGAAATTGAAACGCTGAAGAGGGGCAGTGTGCTGAGCAGAACTGCTGTTCCCAACCAAAATTATCACTTAGCAAAGCCAGTTTTCACTGCCAGTGCCACAGATCAGCCCTTCTCAAAGCTCTAACTTCAGACTCTGAGAAAAGCTGAGCTCAATGACACTCAAAAGATACAGTGGTGAGTTCAGCTCCTGCACACCACAACACAAACCAAAGCCAGGGACACCAAAATCTCCAGTCTAGCACAGCACCAAGTGGAAAAGCTCATTAGAAAACAAAGCTACATGATATTCTTATACTTTTAAGCAGTAAATGGGAAGATTGTTTAACATCAATCACCCTGAGAGTCCCCAGGACCTGGAAAGCCAAGCCATGTGTGCCAGCCAAAAATTAGCATTACAGATGTGTAGTTCACACTTACAGCACCAAAATAGGGAGCCTGATGGACAACTCCTGTGCCTTCCTCCTCCTTCACATAACCATCCACTAGCACAGTAAAGGCACCTTTTTCTTTGCACTGTAACACAAAAATATGGGTTTACATAGATATATATTTACACACATACAGCAAAACAGTTGTTCAGAACCTGGCAGATCCACGAGCTGCACAAAGGAGGAAAGAACTGCATCAAAAATCAGTGACACAGTAAAATGTGACATCCCTAACATGACTTAATGACTTCCCATAGCCCAGACACCTGTGTACTTCATTTAAAGAGTGTCAAGTGTGATTAAATCTCACACCTCTCCAGAAGGCCTCCAAGTCAATTACTCTTCAAGCCACAGATCTTCACACAATTCTGTGCTTAACAGACTGCAAATCAATACACCCCTGAACATGAGGACACAACCAAGAAAAGTACACAAATTTCTCTCCATTTCTGCATGTCCCCAGTACCTCTGAATTAAAAAAAAAAATAATAAAAAAAAAAGGTTGCTTTTATAGTCACACATTTTCTTTATTTCCTTCAGGGAACAAGAGCATGGTAAAAACCAACTGAAAACAGAGAGGAGAGGAAATCCAGAAAAAATTTGCTAAGAAAAGATATGTCAATTTTCAGTGTGTTCAGTACAGAGATAATGAAAAATAAAGGCTTATTTACTACTCCTTAAAACAAAAATAGTAAAAAAAAAAACTACTGCAGTCACAGCTGAACCAAATATGTTACAAAATATTAGGTTTGGCTTGTTCTGAAGGGAGTTATTTTGAGATAAGATCTTCATTCTAAATAAAAAATTGTAGATGCCCCATCTGCTCCTTAGAAATACAGCAGGATTCACAAAATTTATCCATTCCAAACCTCAGATGCACGGTCCAATTTTCCAGATTCAGCTGTGTTTGACTTTCCCCTAGAAATATCAGACCTTGCTCACTACAGAGGTTTTCCCACCTTTGCTGACTCCTGCACATCTTTCAGAACAGAAAGTGTCACAAATGACCAAATCCCTTACAGGAGTTCACAGCTGCCTGGCCAGCAGTGCTCTACCTCTCCTCCTTGAAAAATGTCATCACTTCTTACTCAGATTTTTTTAAAAAAATAGAAAAATTCTCCTTGCACTCTCTTATTGCTACATATTATTTTATCATCTATTATGCCAGACCTAATGCAGTGCTTAAAAGCTGCATCTTTTAAATCTGATACATCGGGAGGTTTTTAGCAAAGGCTTTTAACTCTTCAGTGGGAAACATGACATGTCTGTGGTTGTTATCCAAAGTCAGTTGTTCCCTTGTGAAGACAAAGCTTCTGGACTTAGGAGGTACACAACACTCACCAGATGAGAAAATGAGAGAATGTCTTTTAATATGTATTTATTAATATGTACTGAAGTTCCTCTGCAATCTGAAATCCAATTTCTATTTATCATCCAGTGTTAACTCTGAGTATATTTAAAACATAAAGGAAAATATTTAGCAAAAATATTTAGCGAAAAAAGACACTGTTTTTCAAACTTTCACTAGGATTTTAAGGTATTTTAATACCTGACTGAACCTGGAGATTGTTATTAGAACCTAAGATCTTTTTATAATATAAACAAGGAATACTCAAAATGAATTTTATTTTTGTCCTTATATCCTGTACCAAACATCAAACTGGTTCATCTTACCTGAATAAAATATTCAAAGAGTGGTTTGTATTTCTTGCCTTTAAGAACAATACCAGGAAACCTGAGGAGAAAAATTTACAAGAACATAAATTAACAACTTGAAAACTGCCTTTTTTCCTATTTGCTTCACCTCCCTGACAGAATTTGATTTCAGAAGATGAAAAGAATTTCCTTAACTTCTCACCTATTGGTAACTTAGAGAAAAAACCATGTCTTTTCATGCATCTCTGCTATCAGTCAACAACTTGTACCTGATGGACTTCAATCAAACAATCAGTGTAAATTAACAAAGGAATTAAGCATTAATGACAAGCTCCTTATGGTAAAGCTGGGCAAGAACCTGCTGGGTGAAGCACAATATTAATAAAAACAAAGCCCTAAAGCTTCAGCATGTCAAAGAGAACTAACTAATGATCCAAAACACCTGAAGTTTTATGTATGGAAGATTGTGACACAAGGTACTGCAGCCTGTAAAGCTCAGATGCTCCATTCCTTATTCTAAAACTGGGTATCCAAACTCTCCCCAGGCATCTCAGGGAATGATCCAACACAGACAAGACTGGCTGAGGAAAACCAGCTGAGCCAGACACGTAATGTGAGGCAGAGATGGAGCCTGCAGGTCTGGCTCCCTTCAGGCTTCTGACAGCAGCTGACAAAGGCAGTGATTAGGTTGGGATTTGCAGCTCACAACTCTCCCAAAAGTGCTTGAATTGTCCAATTTCAGGGGGAAAATCCAGCTAAAACATAACTTAATCTAATAGATGGGCTGGCTCTCTGACTGTGTCCCAGCTGTGGTCTCTCCCTACTCTGTCCTTGATCTACAACTTCCAAACAATGGTCAAACCATAAAACACTTGACTCTTCTAAGTGGGGGACTCTTCAAAGCTGTTTCACTGCACAGGAAGGACCTGGAGCAGCATTTACTGCCAAGTTCAAGAGCACAACCCCTCAACCCAGCACACACAATATCCTCTAGGAAAAGGGGAGATTTCTATTTTAAGCCTCAGCTTTGCAGATGTTTTATATGTTTTTATATTACAAACAGCCTTAGGAATGTTTGAGGTGCTTAATCAGGATCAGATGAGAGAAAAGCAGCCCAGTGGTCAGCTACACAGACATGGGAATGGTCAGACATAGAATGTGAAGCACTAGAACTGGCTTTTTTTTTTAAAAAAAAAAAAAGTAGCTATATTCTTATTTAAGACAAGTCAGAGAAAGGTAAAGGTTGAGGATCACATTCCTGATTTTCATTTTGGGATCTGAAATACTTTGTTCATTAAAGTCCTGAACTTCAGGTTGAAAATTTGTGCAATGGTGCCTTCTTGTGACCTAAGTCATAGTAATAAGACTTGTTTAAAATGACTTCAGCAATCCTTCACTCTCAGGAGATCAGAAATCTCTGGTTTGGATTCCTTAGAATCCAAAAAGAGACAACAAGGGAAAAAACAGTGTGAAGAAATTAAAAATGCTAATTATACCAAAGGACTGAAATCTATCACAAAGGGAGGGAAATGCTCATCACATCCTATCTACCACTGCTAAAATAAACCAGAAGCCACTCGATGGCCAAAACTGGGCTAATACACCCAGACCAAGCCACTGAGTGCAAAGCAGCCACTTCTGGGGACTTCAGACTCCAAATATTTCCAATCAGACCATTCCCTGACCTCAGCCTGATGCCTGGTATAGATTAAGTTACACCAATTTCTCCCTCAAGAGCCTGACTGCTTTAGAATTTAAAAGTGAGCTAAAGGAAGAAAAAGGTTAAGAGCAGAAGGTAAGAGCAGAGTGGTGAAGTTCATTTCCATGAACTTAAGATATACACAGATCTAAATCTTTCACAGATCCATTCTACTACCAGCTACCTTTTAATTGTCTCACATTTCACATTTGAGAAAATTAATTATTACATAAAAGAAAAACTGGAGCATGACCAAAACCAGAAAAGAAATCAGCTTGAAAAGAGACCACAGCACTAACACAAAAATAATTAAAATACACTGCTCTGCAATGAGACTTGGTAGCAGCCTTATAGATAGGCAGAGGTTAAAAAAAAGAAAATTAAAAAAAATAATCATAGATTGGAGGGGATGAGTGGTGGTGTTAGAAATACCATTAGTCAGGGACATAAATAGAACACCTGAAATGTGTATGACTGCCTTAAAGAGCAGATTCTTCACATTCCTGATGATGATACACATCAAAAAAAAGACCAAAATGTTCTGTGCATTCCTGGATATAGAATGACTGCAGCCACACTGAAGTTAAATTTGTAAAATTGGAAGTATTGTATTAAAAGAAGAATTTGGAAACAAAAGACAACACATCAACAAATTTAATATACAGGCTAGCTTGCTTCTTTCTTAAGCAAATGTATTAAAAAAATATGTAAGAAAATAAAATGCCTTTGATAGAAGGCTTAGTTTTTAGACACTCTGAACAAAAACCAAAAAGGAACAGAGTATCTGTATTCCTCATGAGAATCAAAGTACTGATGGACCTAAAAACCATTGAAACAGGTCTAACAACCTGATTCAACTTCAAATGATCGAGAGTTTTTAGTAAGTGAAGTGATAAAGAACATTCAATGCAAATTTGTCAAGAACAAGCCATACAAAGCCAAATTTTTTGGGGCAGTCTTACCAGCTTAGATAGCAAGCAAGCAGATCAAATTTAGGTCTTAATGTTAGTGAGAGCTTTGAAACTTTATCATTCCAACATGCACAAATACTTGAAGTGGAGGATATGCCACCACTTCAAGAGAAAGTTGTTGTTAATTCAGTATCAGAGCAGAAGAAAATTCCCAGTGGTGTCCTGGCAGGACCATCCTGACACTGACACTGTTCAGTGGTTTCACTGATGACTCAGAGGGGAGGAAAAACTCTGGAGATCAGAAGTTCAGCCAAGCCTGAAGAATGAGAGCACTGAACATCATCTTTAGAAACTGAACACCAGCTTGAATTGGTACAGACCAAGTGACAGATTAAGAGCATTCTCATAGAGGGGGGAAGGACAGAAATCAATGCAGAAATATAAAATTATTCAACTGTCACAGTATGAGCTATCAGAACAGGAAACATCTTAAACATTCCAGCTCTGTGTTTCCCTAATTTAATAATTACATGCATTACTGCTTAGCTGAAATAACCTCCATTTTTTCAATTTAAAGCTCTCAACTGCTTGATAAAAAGACAAAAATAGAAGTAAATGATGCCAGTGAAAAAGAGGTGTTATTCACAAAAACTTTTCTAGTCTTCATATTTCTTTATTGTGGTTATGTGGGGTTTTAAAGGGTTATCTGCTTTGTTTGTTTGAAGAAAGTGAACAAACAAATAGTTGCTGTATTTGACCTCTTTAACAGGCTGCTGGTTTATACAAAAGGTTTAAGAGAAGCCAAGACACACATTTTGCCTAAAAGCGCTACAGAATTTAATACCTGCACCCCTTGCCCAGTGTGACTTCTTAAATAATTTCTATTTTTCCAGCTAACCAAGATGAATAAGCACCCTGCAGAAAGCAATGACTGCCACTAACTACAGAACTAGTAATTATTTGCTAAAAACAATGGGATTGTTTTGCCCATTTCCCTTTAAATCTTTACATAATATGTAGGAGAAGGCATTTGGCCACACCTCCAGCATTTTCTCAAACTTTTACCTTAATGTAAGCACACAGGAAAGGGGTGGACTATGGAACCTTTTTTCCCCACAATACAAGGACCCAATTAAACTTTTTTCTATTTGTAGCTTGACATACAAGACCAACTTGCTCCAGCAAATTTCAATTCCTTTTATAGATTTTTGCAATATTAATACAGACACTGAGAAATCCATCTTCTTGAAAACATTTAACTTCTGATCTGAAAAACACTGAAAGCTAGCAAATATATATATATGTACTTGCCTGTCAAGTATCTGATATTCACTGTCAGATTTGTACAGTGCCACCAGCCTGGACTCCATCAAAATATAAATCTTCCCTGTGGCTTTATCTAGAATATAAAATAAAACAGGAGTTTCACAAATCTCAGTTTAATCCTCTTGTGTGCACCATTATGAAACCTTTCAATATATGCAAGATATTGTAACAGTAAAACTGCCCAGAATAATCCTTTACTACTTTCCAGCTACTTTTTCCCCACACAGCCAGCTAAGGAACACTTTCCAAAGGCTAAGTTTAAACAGAAACCAAAGGATGAAACCCAGGCCACTGATCTTCAGTGGGTTTTGTTGTTGCAGAGGCAGAAATACCTTGTCTATTACTGCTGAGTCAAATAAAAAAAGTAGTTGAGAAGTTTCAGTAAATCGTGTCTGAAACAGGGGGAAACAATTGGAAGATGGACAATGACTACATAAAATCAATATTAAGTTGTAAGGTAATTATTGCACTTTATGCAGCCTTCGTGAAATTTGCTATTTCAATTACATGCTTGGATTTCTTTATAGAAGAAGTATATACCAACAAAGGAAGTTAACATCAAAAAAAAGTGAAAAGATATGAAGAAAATTCATTTTCTACCCCAAACCACCCGATTTCCTAACTTCAATGACAAATTTTATTCAGGTTGCTACCCTGCCAACTCAGGATCACTGTCCCACAGCACTGAGCCAGAGACATCCAAACCCAACTCAGCACCTGAGGCAAGTGAGGTTATTTCTGAAAATACCCAATATTTCTTTTTAATACGACCTAATTTATGTTAAAACTTTTGAAAACTGAAACATACTTAGTTTTCTTCAAAGAAAGAAAACCCCAACACGTGGTGTTCACTGCAGAGGCCTGCATGACTTCATGCTTAACACACAACAGATTAATGTGGTTATGCTGAAACTGGAAAATCCTACTCACAATTTTATTTTTAAAAAAAAGGGAGGGAGGTGCTTGTAGATGAAGGTATAATTAAAGACTACAAACACACACACACCTTTCTTTTATTATTCTTTATTTCATCTATTAGTATTTTTTAAGGAATAGTCCTCTCAATTCATGTTAAATAACAAGAGCAGAGCAGCTGGAAATCATCAGCCACATCCAAAGTGGATCTCATCCTTCAAACTACCACTGGTTCAACCCCAGAAAAGTTCTGTAAATTTAACATGAACCAGTCTAAAATACAAAACATAGGTACATATTCACAGGCACTGAAGGAAGAGGTGTTCAACACTTGCCTCTCAGTTTTACATATTGCAGTTCTGGGTTAACACAAAGGGCCAGATTGCTGGGCAAGGTCCAGGGAGTTGTGGTCCAGGCAACAAGAGAAACACTTGGATCTTCTTCCAGTGGGAAGCTCACGGTCACTGAAGGATCCTGAACATCCTGAAAAACAATTTAACATGCCATGTTTTTTCTGTAATGTAAAAGGTGAAGTGGCAGCATTAAAGCTGGAATAGAGCCCCAGTCACTGAGTTCCTCATTACACCAGTACAGTCTGTCAGTCCAACAAGGCCACAGGGAGAAAATCTCCCATTAACAGAGAGATTTGGGGGATCTGCTGCCAAAACACCAAAGAAAGGCAAGTGCAGCTCCTTTGGTACCTCTCATAACCCCATTTTCAAAGCTCAGAACCAATCTCAAAGGTCAGGAAAATCAGCAGTTTCTCAGATACTGCTAAACAAAGCCTTTTCCACAATTTCTGCTGCAGCCAGGGATTACAAAGAACAGCTATCACATAAAATGATTCCGCTCTAATTAAGCTGTTATTAACGAGGGGGTGAAACTCTTTGGGGTACTTAAAAACAAGAATATGACAATATTTAAGAGTAAAAAAAATTCTCAGGGAAGGAAGACCTTTGTCAGCTGCTCTACAAAACTTCACCTTCAAACGAGTCCAAAAAATCCCCTGAAAACAAGATTTTCTTTCAGCCAACTACAACCCTATTCAGTCACTTCACATTTCACATATGATGAAAAGCTGCTTGTAAAAGCAAGTCTAACCCTGCAAATGTGAAATTTTCACTAGGAAATTCTAAATGCCAGCTCAGAGGGTGCCGTGCACACCGACCCGAAGCCCAGAAATGTCTCGTGCGAGGCGCTCTGGTTTCCATCCAGCATCATGGAACAGTTAATGGCATCATGGGACAGGCAGCTATTTATGTCTGAGCTGAGGGCTGCTCCAGAGGGAGTTTTCTGTGAACATCTGGTGCAGTCAACAGTAAAACAAAAATATTACATAACCCATGGCCTGTGCTCAATACCAGGCAGAGATTGAGCTCTCGGTTCTGTCTGTACCAAGTGCGAGGCAGCACTGCAGGCTACTCACTTTGCTTTCTGAAGCACTGAGCTCACCAAATAGATAAAAACAACTAGCAAAGCATAAAAAATACCATCCAGGCTGACAGGTAATGGCACTGTGTAGTGTTGTAGCTGTTCAAATTTCACCTGCAGACACCACTTCTTCAGTTTAATGCAGCGCCAGCTGCTGGCATTGTTAACTCAGGTGTGCATCGGACACCCAGCTCCGAACGTGCTCCTTGTGTCCTGCTGCTCCTGATCTGTGTCCCAGTTCTCAGAGGATCAATAAACAGCAGCCAAAGGCTGCTTTCCACTGTGAGAAAGGCAGCAGCTGCCTCACACCCAGAAATGAGTGTGCTTACCAAGAATAAATCCTATCAGCTCACAGACACACAACTTGCAAACACCATTTTTGCAGATGAGAAAGATAATTTTTGCTTGGAGTGGCAGAGCAGAATCCCACCCACACACACCTCTGGTTCTAGAGTAAGAAACAGCATCTAAATATTTCATTAAGACTCAAGAAGAGAAAAGAGCTTTGGCTTTGTGAAAAAAGAGAACACAGATACAAATACACACAAAACCTCCCAAATGGTCTTTGTTCTAAAGAAAGCTCATTTATCTGAGCATGTGTGAAATGTCAGTCAGTAAGGACAAGAGAAGTAATCATTTCAGCTGTCAGACAGTCACAAATATCAAGATATCTTTGCAAATCTCTCTTTCATAAATCACAAATAATTTTTTCTTCAGTATAAATACCCCTCAGCAATACTGAAAGTCCTGGTATCTCTCTGGGATCTGTGAGCTGCATTGTACTCCAAGTCTATTTAAACATTTATTTTAAAAACACTATTTTTGGCCAGAAAACCATCCTTTTTTAGGCAAGATGTAGAGACCAGATGTACAATCTGCTCTAGCTCTCTGCTCTCACAATGCAAATGAAAGAATTACAATATAAGGATATGGAGGCCTGGGTCAGGATTGGAAAGGATACAAAACCTCTATCTGCAAACTAACATGGAATGTGGAAAACTGGGACACAAGTTCTGCATTCACAAATGTGAACATGAGCTTGTTGCAAGTGAGAAGCTGCACTTGCTTTATCTTGTCACTCATTTTTAAAGGAATATTTTATAAACCACAGTAAACCCTGCATTATATTAGGTAAAACATTTTCTGGTGTCTCCCAATCAAAATTAATGAGTCTTAGAAGAACCATTATCCTCCAGTTACAGAGTCTTTGACATTATGAATCCCCTCACAGAAGATTCAAACAAAGACCCTCTTCTTTTCAGATGTGCACAGACAGGGACAACTGCAGCTCTCCTCTGAAAATTCAGCATAAAAATCCACCTCTGCAATAAAACCTGGAGAGCCCAGAGAGGGAGCAATTTACCACAACAAAACAAAGTATGCACTTTAAACATCTATAAGTACTAACCAAGGAAGAAGTCTATGATCAAGTGATCCAAACAAATACAGCAGAACATAAGCAAAATCAATCCATTTACCTAGATTTTTACCAGCAATTTGGAGTGTAATGACATGTTTAGGTACCACCAAGCAAAAAGTACTAAAGCTCTTCAAATCCAAACAGAAGAAAACAGAGAAATCCAATTGCAACTTACCTTGTAGTTCTGGTGGGACTCAAAGTTGGACAGGGGCGTGTTGCATGCAGTTGAAAAAGGCATAACCTTAACCCCTCTATACACCAGTCCCTTGTCATAGAGCTGCTTGAAAACCCACCTGGAAGTACACAAGGAACAAGGAATAATTGGGTGTTTCACATTTAGTAAATAAACTGCAAAATGGGGTTTCTGCTCTAGCTGGAGTTTCTTTCTGAATGACACCTCTTTTTTTTAAAGAAGTCCACCATAAACTAAAGATAATATTTGCAAGTCAAAAGGAAAATAGGTAATTGAATGCAACTGCATTTCTGGCAGATTTGTAGCTTTAGCTTGTTCTAGCAGCTTGGTATTCCATGCACTGGCTGCACAGCACAGAGATTAATCAGCAATATGGATTTGTGTTCCATCTAAATATCTTCTCAGTTTTCTTGAATACAAAGATCACCTGAAATTTGAACAATTAACAAGGCTAAAATCAGCCATAATTTAGAGAAGAGCTGTAGTGACATGTCTGGTCACTTCTCACATGATCTTAAGTTTCTGCTGCAGGAGAGACACACAGATCAGAGCCACCTGCAATCCACCCCAAGAAAATCCCAATAATCTGAGACCATTTTCCATAGGAGAACACAGTTAACCATGAAAAACAGTGAACTCAGTTTTATGGGGCTGCAATTTAATGTTCTCCTTTGAACTCAGATCCTCTCCAAGATCACAATCTCACACCTGCTCTCTCAACTCTGCTCAGGAAATCATCAGTACAGCCTGTAGCATAGACTGGATCCTTATGTTTTCTTGAAATAATCAAGACAGCACTTAATATTACAAGTGACAAATCAAGTCAATGCTCAAAATGAATGGAAGCTGGAAGAGAAACACTTCACACAACAACTCAAGGTGTCCAGGTGATGGACAAAGCCTGAATACTCCAGGGTTTCCTCAAGGATCATCAACATTTATCAGCTTCTCATGTCTCACTGACTTGCACACTCAGTGGCACAGCCTGCAGGCTGCAAGGCAGGAGAGGGCAAGCCTTAAATAATCCTGCCAACTTCAACTCACAAGCCAGAGCTGCTGCAGAGCCTCATCCTTTCGAATTTCACAGAAAAACTATTAAACTCTGCTGACTTTAAAAGCTCCTTTATTCAAACTATGTTTTCAAACCATCCTGATCCCTTTTCTGGGTCCCTCTGTAGATAAATAGCTCATTGCTAAGCAACCAACCCAATCCTGGCAAGCAGCACTTTTTTCTGCAGGCTGTCATTTCGTGCTTGAGAATCTGGACCTGTATTTCAGTCACTGTCTTGTCTTCTATGCTTGTAATTATCATCTTCAACAGAAAACACAAGTAGACTATTGCACTGATTTTATCTGTGGCTCAAAATAAGAATATCAAAAGACATGCCCTGGCTTGCTGACATGGAAGTCCTGTGGTGCCTTAATCAGAATAATTATTACACTGCAGATTAGGCAGCTGGAGAAAATACAGAATGTCAAATGGAAAAGATGTGCAGTCCACTCAGATTCATCCATGGGCCTCCAGTAAAAGTCCAAAACTCTCCTATGAGTGGTCACTAACATCAGAAAAGTTATATAATCCAAAGTCTGAGATGGAAAAAGCCTCTGAGACCCTCAGCAGCATCAAGCTCTGCCACAGAGGAGCCAAACCCAGGCATCTCTCAGGGCTGTGCACTCCTACAAAGGTGCCTTACCTTACACACAACTCCAAAGAAACCTTGTTCAACCAAGAAATGTCACCCACAGGCAAGATCTGGCTGCATGACACCCAGCCCAAATCTGAAACATAGCAGTGAATGACTATTTTACAGTGGAGATTTTAAGTTTATCAACTTAGACTTGTATAAACCTAAATCAGTCTTTTACAAAAGTGATCCCTAAATATAGTTTCACCAGCTTTCAGCATATCAATTTGAGCTGGCTAACTGCACAAGTTTTTGTGGGAGTTAAAATAACTTTAAATGCATGCTTACCCCCTCAGAGCACAATTAATGCAGCCTGTGACAAGTGACAGCATTCCTACTGAAGGTGTTCTATTTGCCTTTCAAAAACAGTAACTAAAATACCTATAGAAAAAGGCTCCACTTTACTTTCTATAGAACACTGCCTACTAACAGCACACAAAAACTACTCAGAGAAACACTGAATCTTTAATTCAGCTGTAAATATAACTGTAAACTCAGGGAGCTGCTCAGGAAAGGTGAGTAGTACATGGAGCTGCCAAACTCCTAATCCAGGCCGGCATCTCCCTCCTGTGGCAATCCCATCCCACTGCACAGCCCAGCTCCAGCTGTGCCCTGCAGAGCAGGGCTGGGCTTCAGACCACATCCCTCCCCTGAGCTCCTCACACCGAGCACTCATCTGGAGTTTGCCACAACCTGTCCCCTCACACAGCCATTCCAGCAGAATAAATAGAATTATAATTGAGTCAACACTGCTGTTTGATGCTATAGCCCTCGTTACCACTACACAAGCTCTTTTGTTGCCTTAAAAAGCACCTAAAATGGTCTCCTTAACAAGAAAAAGCTGCTGGGAGCTGCTGGTGTGTGATCACCAGAGCTGCAGAGATGATTCCCAAAGAGCTCCCTGCAGCAGTGCCCACCTGAAACACAGCACCTGCCAAAGATGCAATGGTTCTAGCATAAGAGTCACAAGTGGAGGTCATGTTTTGATTAAAAATTCATCACAGTATTTTAGACAATAACCTCACAGAACGTGGTTTAACCCTTATATTTGAAAAATGTTGACATTTTGCAAGAAAGAGGCCACAGGTTTGTACGCCAAAATTGAAAATGCAGTACTTTCTGAAAAAACATCATACTCTAAGGAAACCACAGAGCTTCTTTCAAGTGGCAAACAAAACATTTACTCACAGAAGTAAGAAATTGTTCATTTAATTCTGCTACATTTTTCCTCAAACATAAATAAATTTAGTTACATCCTCTTGGCTGTGGGAGCAGCACTCAGACCTTTACTGAAGAAAAATGCAGTTTGGGAAAAGGTGAAATTCAATATACATATTTCAGCTTCTTGTTAAGAGAGAATCTGGTCCCCAAAGGTGCAACAAATGTTTAACTTCTGAAGTGACAAGAGTTTGTTGCTCCTGAAGTGTCATGAGGTTCAAACTCAGTCAATAACAAATCCTTGCTCTCTCCAGAACTCCCAAAAAACCAGAACCTTCCTGCAGTATTTGCTCATCCAAGTCACACACACAGCACACAAACACCACATGGATATAATCAAACTCCTGCAAAGGGAGCTTTTTCTTCCAAAAGATACTGAATCAGTCAATGCAGCACTCCAAACACCCCTGGCATCCCACACAGAATCCAACATCTCTCACTATGCAAAAGCAAGTGCACTTCTTGAACACGTACATCCAGTTCACATCAAAGAGAAGGATTTTATCTTGAAGCTTCCCAAGTTCTTAATGCCATTCCTTTGAGGGATCAAGGAGCTCTGTTTGCAATGATCAGTATCTAAGGGTTTTCTAAGGGTTTGAGAACTCCAACCTTTCCAGAGAACTAACTCATAACTAACACAGAGATTTATTTTCAAACACATAGAAACTGTTTTCCCCCCTTTTTTTCTTCTTTAAAGAAAAAACAGCAGGAACTGTAAACAGTTCTGTGGGCATTAGGACAGCAGGATCTAGTCTATGATTTCAGCATATCCATGATACTTTAGGAAAATGGACAAAATTGTTACTGTGTGACCTCACATCAGTTTGTATCGAGGTAAAAGGACAATTTTATGGCCTCTGTAGACCTACCAAACAAATCCAGGCACAAACATCATGCTATGTAAGAAGCCCTGTCATTTAAAAGTTCAGCAAACACTGCACCCTAATAGCACCATGGGAAGCAGAGCCTCTGAGGAAAAGGCTTTCCTACAACTCATGGACAACACTTGAAAAACATGAGGAAATCAAAATGAAAGCAGGAATCAAAAACAGATGCTTAGGGACAAAAAAAAAAACCAACCTAAAAAAGTACTCAAAAAACACTGGATGTGAATCAAAATAAGCATAAACCTAAGTGAAGCATGAATTCCAATAGCAAACACAGCCTATCTTTAGAACAGCATCTTGGAAAGCCAGCTCCTTAAGAAAGTCAGGAAAACTATTTCTTTGTTCCAGGGCCTAGGAATTGTTGAGTACAGAAGTTGTCAAATTCTGTGTTCAACTACTTTAAAATCCAGGCATACAGAGATTGTCCTGCTCCAGGTCTACCTTCCAAGATGTAATTTTCTGAACAGTGTGATTGTTGAGAGATTCTGGATCAAGCCAGAAATGCAAAATACCTGTATAACAGAAAATATGAATATCTAAAACTGATGCTAAATTTATCCCAAGATCATCCATAGGAGTGAAGTGTGTTTCTCCAAAATACAGGTAAGAAGATACAACAAGGACTGCAACAGTGAGAAGGTAACAACAAGAGAACTTTATGCACAAAAAAACCCAAGAGAACTTAATGCACAAAAGAAATACATGAATGAGGGAAAAAATACAGGTAGCTCATTAAAAAATGGACAAACCACAATTTTTTATCACCAGTATCTCTCTAGAGAATTATTAGTCTTGGAAAATACAGAATGCAATAGTGATTTCTATTAGGAGAAATCTATTAGGAGAATTTCTATTCAGAGCTTTGTTCTTCTGAGATCATTCTGGTTTAGTACTGAGTGCTGGGCCTGTTTCAGGGCAGGTCAGGTAACCCAGCTCTCCCTGGCACCTCCTCCCAGAGCTCTGCCACCGAGGGGAGCTCAGGACCGTCTTGAACAGGCTCAGCCCGCAGTTGCTCGTTTGGGCACTAGATGGTGACAAGAATCTGCTCAAGCCACCCTTCAGAGGAGCAGGAGGAGAGGCCAAGCCCTGGCATCACCCCAGAAACAGCAGAGCCATCCCCTGATCCCACCGGCAGCTCCCCTGGAGCCCTGGGAGAGCTCCCCTAGGGCAAACTCACACCCAGCCCACACTTATGCAACAACCCAGCAGTGAAGACAGTAATTTATAGTTATTCCAGCTCCCAAAGGTTTCTTTCAGACCACCTCAGTAAGAAGTTTAACCTCCCATCAAACTCCTCTCCATTTCACTGGATATGTCTTGTGACTGCACAAAAAAAAAATAAATTAGAGAACATATTTCATGTTTGTGCCATGCCAGCTCAAGAACATCACTCTCGTTGCACTGTTCCAGTGAAGGGCACTTTTTAATTCAGATCAAAGCTGGCTGCAGGACAAATTGTACAGAATTAGAACTTAAAAGTTCTGTTTAACTTATTTAATATGTGCAGAGTTGACTGATCTTAACATGCAAAAACAGTGCAGTGTCACCTCTTACTGACACCAAGTTTCAATCCTCCCTGAAGAATTCTGCCAGGACACCACAATTCTACCAATGAATATTTCATTGTAAGTCAAAATTTAGCAGGCTGAAAATTCAGTTTAGTCAGTCATCATATGACATAGCATCAAAATGCCAACAAAGTAGTCATTTCCACCAGAACAATTTTAAAGATGAAAAAGAAATGCTCTCTAGCCTTCTGAGTTTATTAATACTGTTTTGTAGAGAAACTGTACAACAGATGTATTTGGTGTCTGAGTCCTAAATTCTTCAAATCTAACTGATTTTGATCAAATCAGCCAACACTGAAAACAACATTTATCACAAGTACTAGATTATATCACTGAACTCAACAGAAACAAGGAAGAAAACACCACATGTCACAAAGAAATTCCAGTGAGGCCACTCCAGAGCTGCAGGAAGAGCTACAGACCAGAGAAAAAAATAACCTAAACAGACTGGTTTATCTGATTATGTGACTAAAGACAAACTCCTTACCACACTTTAACCACAAAGTATACAGCTGCCATGCCCACTACCGTTTTCATAACAAGGGTTTTTTTTCTGGGCCTAAAATCAGCATTGTACTCCCACAGACAGAACAGCAACAAGGTAAAACCACTGGACAGACCAATATGGTCTCCAGGGCACTCAATGCAGAAATTAAGCTGCAGTTTCTCTTTTGTACATAGCTGGACACTAAATTTTAAAATTCTTTTAAAGTATTTCAAATGTAGCTCAAAAAACATGTAATCAATTGTGAGAGAAGCATGCTAGAACCTACAGCTCAAATTCACACCCCTGACAGACATGAAAAGTAACTTCAGTAAGACTTAGTAGGTCTGATGATTGCCTAGGTAACCATCCAATTTATTTAATTTTTAGGAAATAACCCTGCCAAAAAGCACCACTCTAACTGCAGTAACAGGGCTCTCTTTAAGCATTGTCTCCTTCAGCCCTGAGACAGTCCTAGAAGACTTTCCAAAAAAACCACCAATTTTTAATAACAGAAAATGCTTTTCATTACAGGATTTAACAGAAACTTAACAGTATCAGGAAGAAAAAGAAAGTACAAAATTAAGAGGCTGCCTGCCTACATACTTCCTGAAATCTCACCGGGTTTTCAGATCCAATATAATTTGGAGTTTGTATCAAAGCAAGCATTAAAGGAGGTGATCTCTGTAACCCAGGTGAAAGAAAATACCTTTTAAAGAGGCAGCATGAGAAACAAACCACAAAAAAGGGGCTTGGGCTGCTGAGAGAGACCCTGCAGCTAGCTCAAGGCAGGTTTGGTTTTTAAGCTCACAGTTAAACAGGATTTGAGGTGCCACTAAGTATTTTTGTAATTTACAAAATTAAGGTTTCTTGTCAGTTTTGACTTTATAATTATGCAGAGTTTCTTCAGCTGAGTGAGTTAAACATCTGCTGCCTTCCCACCATTTTTCCAATGCTCACTGAAATCTCACTGGCACTTCAGCCCTCTGCAGTGGCTTCAGGGATGTCTAAAAGGTCTGTCAATCCATTGTCATAACTTTATGAAATTAACTATACAATTAAAGCTGATCAGTAAAGCTAATACTACCAAATACTCAATAATACTTTATTATACACATAATTTGCTTTGCAATGGCTTTTTGTCAGCATACATTCTGTCAAACCTCTCCCTGCAATTAACCTTGTCATTCTACCACCCAAAGGACTCACAGCTGCCATTTCTTTACTGTGTTAAACCAATCTGATTATCCTCAACCTGTAAAGTTGACTTTTCTTTTGAAATCCCAACAGGCACCCTGAATACACTGCCAAAACACCCAAACTTTATTAAGCTCTACACCAGGAGTCCAAGACAGATGTCAAACTGTGCTGCCAAGAAAAAGATAACAGCAGATTCACAGCCTCTAAATTCAGGCTTGAAGAAGAGGTTTGGAGCTAAACTGAGCTTGGACAGTTTGCCCATTTACAGCTGGCAGTGTGAAGAACATCAAGAATGCAGAGATAGAATGCAATTTCCTAAACCAGCCAAGGAACATATTAATAGATGTTCAGAACTGCTTTTAAGTTGACATGGAGCAGTAAGCTTTCAGGGCTCACTAAAGGCAGTGTTGGTGCACTTTATTTTGCAAAGCCCTGCTATCCTGGAGAAGGAAAAAATGGGACAATTAATTCCATCACTCGGACATCAAGAGATTACACATCACTTTAATTACTCTGCCTGATGTTTTCTCTGCATTTAACATTTTCAGAACAGTTGTGGTGATACATGGACCGACACATGTTTGCAATGAGTGAAACCTTTTTCACATTTCAAATCCATAAAGCAATGCACATTCACTTACCACACAGACTCCATGAACTCGGGGTAAAGAGTTTTATAGTCATTTTCAAAGTCAATCCAGCGTCCTAATCTGGTAACACTGAACTGTTAAGACACAAAGAGATTGAAAGGCATTTTAGTATTTATTCTGTAAAAATAAAAAAAAAATCAGCTGGGTTTTTAAGTGCAGCGTTTGTCCCATCTCAGTGAAATACATTTATAAAATATTTTAGCCTGATAATAGTTCCAAACAGGCGAAAATAAGGTAGGAATGAAACCATGAGCACATTATTTCGAATCAAGGTCACACAACAGGCAAATGTGTTCAACACAGCAAAAATGGTAGATCACTTGGATCATTCATCAAATAGAAATGGTGGATCACTCAAGGTTCAGCCAATGTTCAAAAGCCTGAAAATTGCTTTTCATTACAGTGATCTCACTTCTATTTTTAAGACTACTTGTTGCAGAGACAGTGAAAACCCAGAAGACGTAGTCTATCAGCTTTCAGCTCCATGAAAACATGATGTAACTTGAAGACAAAGAAATGCTGAAAGAAATTGATACGTGACAAGTTATCAAACTGTTCCAGGGCCAACTGCCCTCCCAGAGACATGAGAGCTGTCAAGGCCACCGGAGTGACAGGAGCCAGCCCCTGTCCCAGGACACATCATGGTCACATCCACACACTAATGAGGAATGAGCCAGCTGTGGGATTCACTGGGACAAGTGGGATTTCACAGCCATCCAAAGCCCCAGCTCTGCAGACAGCCAAGCCAGGGACACCTGTCCTGACACTGTCACACACAGCCCCCTCTGAATGTCAAACCAGCAAAGTGAACACAGAACACATTTATTCTTTCACCTCTACATTTTCATTCAACACCTGATTCAGCTCCTGACATGGATCAGTTTCCAGCCTGACCTTTAAGCCACTCTGACACTCCACTAGTAAGTTCCATAGCACAAGGATCCACAAAGTTGGATCAGCATTGAAAGATCTCACACAGCCAAGGAACCTTTTCTATTTTTCCATAAGGCTCAAATATTTGCTAACAACTCCAGGCAGAAAATAAACACTATCTAACAGGAATGTTGGTAATTCCTCTCCTAGCACTACTCCAAAATATTTGAATTTATTACAAGTCAAAAGATATTTAAACAAATGTCATTATTTTTATTTATAATCTAAAATAGACATATATATGCACAAGTTTATGAACAAAACAAAATACAAAATCCATTCACCACTCAGAGGATCAAGTGCTGGGTCTAACCAGCACTGCAAAAACACCAGTTGCTGAAGTACAGCAAGTTAAAAGGTATGGGAAATGAACACAAAATGTTCCAGATTTGGCTGGGATAGAGTTAATTTTCTTCATAGCTGGCACACTGCTGTGTTCTGGATTTAGGATGGGAATAATGTTGTTAACTCACTGCTGGTTTAGGTGCTGAGTAGTGCTTGCCCTAAGCAAGGAGTTCTCAAGTTTCCCAGGCTGTGGCAGCCAGGAGCTGCACAAGGAGCTGGGTGGGAGAACAGCCAGGAGAGCTGATCCAAACTGGCCAAAGGGACACTCCATAGCACAGGACATCATGCCCAGCAGAGAAACTGGGGGGACTTGGCCAGGAGCTGTGAATCACTGGGCAGAGACAGGCTGGGCATCACTCAGCAGCCAGATTGGGCACCACTTGGTTCTCCTGGATTTTATTCCTCCTCTTTTACTATTATCATTAGCATCATTATAACATTCTATTTTGCTTCAGTTAAACTGTTCTTATGTCCATTCATTGTTGCTTGGCTGCCAGCTGGGGTTAAACCACAACAAACCAGAATGAATCATGCTATTTTTATTCCTAAAAGCAACAAAGAATTATCAATGATGGGTTTGAAATACAACATTTCAGAGTATAATTTAAAAAAAAAAACAAAACAAAATGAACTGTTTGCTTTTCATCCAGCCACTCACTGAGGTTTAGGCCAGAGTTACTCTACCCAAGGCAGCTCTGACTTGGTTTCTTCAGACACTGGTCATAACTTCAAAATGCTCCCAAGGGCATTTTGAGGCAACTGATACTCAAGTAAGAAACTGCTATTTCCATGAAAAGAAATACAGCAGAACTAGAAACAAGCAGAGGAGTGTGATGAAGTAGAAGAGCTTTTGCACAAGGAAAAATTAAAATAATTAGGACTGTTCTGTCTAGGAAAAAAAAAAATCATTAAGATAAAGCTTTATTAGAAATAATTTTCTTCAAACTTGCACACACTAACACTCTCCCTGTATTCCTGGTATGCAAAGCTGACACCAATATTCTCCAGGAAGACTGAGGGTCTACCCACACCTCTTGTGACAAAACCAGATGTGAGAATTTCTGTTCTTCCAAAAATAGAAGCTACTGCCCTGCACTTTGGCAATGAAAAGACTGTGGGGAAGGAGGAGCAGAAAAGCAGTGAGGTTAATGTTAATTTTCTTTAATGGTTCCATTTGAAAACCAAAGACAGATCTTTCCATTTTCTATACAAGAAAAGACACAAAGAAAGAGGCAATGCTCAACATATCTATTATTTGTTCAGTGTATCTCATTAGACACTTTGAGCTCCAGGTAACCTGCAAGTAACCTTCTCCTGACAGCACAGCAATCTCTGTTCCAAGCCACAATGGTGCTCTTTTTGTTCTCCTTTTAGGAGCACAGGGTGAAACAGGAGCTTAAAGACATCAGATTTATGCACAAAATCAGACAAAAGGATGAAGTTCACCCCACTTGAAACACTTCTGCACAAATGCATTTAGAAATGCTCAGCAGAACATGGACTGAGCCTTCACTCACCTCCCACTCCTTGGCGTATCTCATCACAATCCCTCTGCACTCTTTGTTGTAAGCTTCAATCCCCATCTTTGCCACATCCTCTGGCCCTTTAATGCCTAAAGTCTTGTCAATCTCATATTCCTGGGAGCATGGAAAAAAAAAACAAAAACAAAACATCCTGTTATTAAAAAATATATTTCAGGATTTCCCTAGATAGTTTATTTATGTCCTATACATTCTAATGAAGCTCAGGGGCCTCTTTTAAACTTCTGAGATTTCATGAGAGCTGCACATGAACTAGGCAGGGACTTCAAAGGCTCACTCTGGCATGACTGTTTCTTTAGCATCTTTAAAAAAATGAAAAAAAAAACCAAAAACAACAGTTTCTGAAAAACATACCAACTAAATACAGGTTCACAGCAATGAAGAGAGTACAGGTGATCACTAGGAAGCTCCTGAACTCACCAAAAAAACCCAAAAAGCCAGAGAAACACACTGGACAACTTCCATTTCTCTTTTAGCAACAATGTCAGGTACAAAAGCAACAGAAATATGAGTGATAAGCAGGGAACAGGGAAAGAGGAACCAACAGAAGTATCTGCAGGCAAATTCATGACACATACCACAGGTAAGCCGTGGCAATCCCAGCCAAACCTTCTGTCAACATGAAAACCACTCTGATGAGCAAATCTGGTCACGATGTCTTTGATGGTTCCTGCAAGAATATGCCCATAGTGGGGGAGCCCCGTGGCAAACGGGGGGCCATCATAGAAGTTAAACCTACAACACAAAACATTCCTCATTAAAGCAAAAACTGAGCAGCAGGCCTTCAGCCATGGTGACTCTATGCTTATATTGTGTTTCACTAGGAAAATACCCATTCCTTCCTCTTCCATGATCAGTCAGCACAGGTGGCAGTGGGACTGAGGGGAACATTCCAGCTTGTTCAGTTCCTGCCACTGCCACTTGTACCAGGATTCCCATGGCACACCCCAGCATGGCACTCCACAGCCCCACAACTGGAAGAGTTCTTTGCTTAGCTACCCATTTCTCTTACAAACCCACCAGGCAGGAAATTACAGGTTCATTACAACTGTTTGAACACTGCTGATTCTCCACCAAGTGGAATATAAAGGGACAGCAGCATGAGCCAGGCCTGCTGTTGGCAAAGGGAACAGCTACTGTTTACAGAACCAAGGAAAAACAAAGAGTAATTACAGCCAAGCCAAGCCTGCACTGCCACATAGAGTTGCTACAGCTTTTAACAGATTCTTACCTAGGTCTGTTCTTTGATTGCTTTAGGCATTCCTTGAAACAATTAAGATTTTTCCAGAGCGTCAATATCTTCTCTTCTTCATTTGGAAAATTTATGTTTTCTGGAACTTGTTGAACCATTCTTCCGCAACAAGGATCAAAAAGAGAATATATATTGAACAGAAGTGAGAAAAAAATAGCTCCACAAATACAACTTATATCTTTCAAATCCATATCACCAATCCAAAGCTCAGTTTTCCAAAGAGCCTGATTCACTGCAAGCATGGAAGCAAGCATTCCATTCTAAAAAAAAGCTTAACTTTGACTGGCACCAAAATTTTGGAACAGTAAAAGGATTCTCCATTCATTCAACTATGATTGTTCCCTCTTTTATCATATTTTTATTTCTGTCTCCCAGAGAAAACAGTCAAAGGGTAAATTATTTTTTGGTCACAGGTTTGGGGTTTTTTCTTCAGGAAAAGCTTCCAAGTTCAAACTGACCCTTTGGCACCAGTTTGTATCAGAGAGTTTCCCTTTAAACTACTGAAGAAGGGGCTCCTTTTCACTGTACATTTATTCACACTGTTTAAATGTTTAAAATAGCATTTTCCATCAGGCTATGCCTCATGATGCCCATCTCAGATGCCCCTAAAAGCAGCCACAGTGCACAGAGTTGAAAAACACTGCAAAGATGAACATGAGTTTTTGGAGTACATTAAAACAAAGCCCCAACAGGCCACTTCCATGCTATACAAGCAACACAGGGAAGAGGAATTCTCAACACAATCAGGAACACACAACAATTGCCTGGTTCTAGACCTGCTATGAGATAGAAAAGGGTCAGATTTCAATCAAATGCCATGGCAAGAACTGAACAAAGCTCTGGGGAGTAAGGGTGCTTTAAGATAGCAGCTTCCAACAGAAAATTGGTTATGAAGTTTGTCATAAATGATGCTATGGAATAAATGGGTTCTTCCACCTCTCACTTTAGTGCTGCTGCTCCTGAGCACACTTACACCAGAAGTAGCTACTACAGCCTTGAGTTTCACTCAGCATGAGAGAATTAATGGCACAAGGCCTGAGTCCTGTGATTTACTCAGGTTTGTAAATACTAACCATAAAGCAGCAACAAAGGCAAATGCATGAAGACAATTCAAAACATTTGCTTAAATAGAACCCAGAACACCACAAAAATTGCCAGCTGAAGGCTTGAACCCCTATAAAAAAATGTGCTACAGACCAATTCCACCACTTTTGTATTCATGACAAATCATTCTCTCAGCTAATAAACCCAAATTATCCTTTCTCATTATCATATTGTTCTAATTGAGAATCCCACAACGTGGTGCACACGCAACACAGCATTTGGAGGGGAAATCAGGGGCTGACAAGGAACACATGGTCATGGCCTGGATGTATTTTAGAAACGTAACCAGCCTGAGCACAGTGAGTTACTCTACACACAACCTGTAGGAAAGTTTTCACCATTCTGCCTCAAAGCACTGATTAGGCTGTGTCATATCTCAGTGATTTGATCACAGAGACAAAGCAAATGATAAAAGAATTCAGCTTTAAAGCTTTTATCTCACACAAGCCAGCTGACCTGAGGTTTAAGGATCTGCATGTTCTACTCAGCTCAAGCTCAGCCGTCCCAAATTAGCGATAACTGCAAAGGGTTTGGAGACTGGCCAGACATCAGACGTAACTGAACAAACCAGAGGCAGGCTGGGGCTTTGGGGTGTGCCTGTGACCGGGCTGTGGAGGCTGCTCACGGATCACAGACTCCCTGCGTAAATCACAGAGTCACTGTGGGCCCATCCTCCCAACTGAAGCACTGCACGGGCACAGCAGTGTCCAGTAACCACAGGGCACAAATCCATCCACACTCTCAGCAACGTCACAAGTTTATTGCATCAGAAGCAAGGGGGCAGGGGGAGAAATGCTGCTGGAAATTAATACAACAATCACTACCGGTTATTTTTTCCAAGTTACAAAGCAGAATTTTAAACAGACTGACTTAAAAGGCAAAAAGGCACATTGAAAATTTTGTCATAGCTCAACCTCAGCTGAGAGAAAAGGCCAAGATATAAAAAACATTTTCTAGACAGAGGTATGAATATCTCTACAGCACAGAATAAAGCTCATTATAAGCAATATAGGTATTTTAAATCACAAAATAATCAAGGATAACTTCATTACTTTGAACACAGACTGAGCGAAGACATCACAAACCATATTGCAGAAATTATACAAACACATCTAATAAAACCACATTTTCAGACAACACATTTACAGAGATCGGTAACACAAGGACAGTTCTCTATTCATTTTCTGCTGACAAGAAGTGTCAGAGTTTAAGACAATGCACCATTAAGCAAGTTTTTATTAAGTACACTCACTTTTCTAGAGGATAACAACATTCACTAGCAAAGGTGTAGAAGTTTGGAGATTGTACTACAGCAGTCTGAGACTTAAGCTGGGCTTCTTATCTACAAGAAAAAAAAATATGCATTAAAATCATAAAATCAAGTTCACATGTGCTTTTTCAAATACCAGTATTTTTTTAAATCAATAAAAATTCAATTAAAACACCATGAATAAAGTGAACCCATATTTGAAAAATACTGTTGTACTTTCCATGCATTAGATGTATGATTAAAGAAAATAAAAGTGGATCTCAGAGTTTTAATTATTTTGTTGACTGAAATGAGCTGAAGGTGTACAAAAGGTTTGATTTTCAGGGGTTTATGATCAGTCTCTTACTCTCGTTCCAGTCACCTTCTCCCCACACTATTTTGTATAAGAGACCAAAGCTCCCTCCAAAGACAAGGAGTCTCCTTTCTCCACTTACAGCTGCTTTCTCCAAAGTTAAACAATGTTGTTTTCTATACACACCTGGCACCCCATTTCTGCCTTTTTAGGTACTATTCTGGGGTGACATCAGTCTCAACTGCTCACCTGATAATCAAAACTCTCCATTTCTATAAGGGATGGAAACAACCAAGGTTAAACCAAGTTTAAAGCAAAAGGAACAATGGTCGGGAACAGAATGCTGAACTACTGAACAAAAAGTGCTTCTGAAAATCTTGTGCTAGTGTCTTATATGGGGAATAAAACTGCAACACTACCCCAGCTGCTCCCCTGCAAGGTGTTCCTTTAATACCAAAAAGCCAATTAAAACAATGCTAAGGCAACAAGCAGACTCATGAATTAATACTGTCTTTAGATACAAAAACGTTATGCTATGCAAGAACCCAGTTTTACACTGTATCTTGTTATGGCTTAAAAAATCTTTGTCATCATCATACTACCTTGATTAAAAATGGAACATATCATTGTGGAAAAAATAAATCTAGATTATCTTGAAAACACTTTGAACTACGTCTTTTTAATAAAAACTCAGAAACTAATGTCAGCTGAGTTACTGAACACTGCTTTTACGTGACAACTAAATTCTGTTACCTGACAGCTGCTTTCTAATCATGTCACCACCAAACCGAATAAAAATGCTTTCTGCAGTTTCCAAAAGGCTCCCGAGGTGTGGAAGCCAAGGTTTGCTGGAGATATCAAAGCCATCGCAGCTGCAGCAATAAAAAGGGTGCATTCATCAACCCTCCCCATTAAAAGGATGCTGAAGGGAACACTTAAGACATACTACACGTTGGAAGGGACTTTAAGTTCTTTGTACAAATAATGAAAACAAGACTTGCTAAGTATTAAGCCCTGCAATAAGACAGCTGGCTAACCTGTAATAAGCACGTGCTGTAAGTAACCCCGAAAAAGCAAAGAATGTGCACAGCACGCAGGGAGTGAAACACACACATGAACGTGACGTTCTACACACAAAACACGAGCTAATAATGTCAAACGCCGCAGGGGAGCTGCCAGCCCGGCCGGACCCCGTTACGGCGCTGACAGCCCAGGCTCCTCTGCGGGGCCACGAGCCGCCGCTTTCCTGGGGAACCCTAGAGGTGCCGCCCAGCACCGGCTCCCCCGCCAAGCGCCCCGACACGCCGCCGGAGCCGCCCCGCCCTCGCGTCTCGGAGCCGCCCGCCGTCCGCCTGAGCTAACCACGGCCGGCAGGGCCGTGAGGGCGCCGTGAGGGGCCGAGAGTCCGGCCCGGGCCGTGCCCACCCCCCCCCCACGCTCACCTCCGTCCCGCCATGATGCAATCGCGCCCGGCGCAGCATGGCCGGAAACACCGCCGGCGCCACGGCCAATCAGCGCACAGCTCTCTACGGCCGCACAAAGGAGCTTTGTAATGCGGCCGCTCATTGGGCGTAAGCTCTCCCGGGGCGGCGCGTCACGGCGGCGCGAGGCACTTCGGGAAACTCTTCCCGCGCGCCCGCCCCGCGGCCCCTGATTTGGAGGGGGCGGGCCCAGGCCCGGGCGTTCCCCTCACGGGCAAAACTCGTGAGGGGACAGGGGGGGAAAGAGCCCCATCCACGGGCTTGGGCACAGGCTTCAGCTGCGGGCCCCGAGCCCAAATCCGGGCAGGAGCTGTGCTGGGTGTCCTGGGTAACCCCATCCGGCTCTAACCCAGAGAGACCAGGACGCTGGGCTTCTCCCAGTAACTGGACACCAAGGGCCTCTACCAGACTCTTCTCGGGAGCTCAACCTTACCTCCATTAAAGGCATACTCTTAAATATCTCAATATACCAATTCTTAAGGTTGTAACTACAACAGAAGTCCCTCCACTGCTTTTTGGTTTTTTTCTTAAAAAAAAAAAAAATAAAATCCGAACAACTTTTAGATGAGTTCCCCCATATCAAAAGAAACCTTAGGGTTCAAAATAATATTATTGCTGACTGACAACCACTGAGAAATTACAAAACATTTCATGATGCATTAAAAAACATTTCCCCCTGCTTTTCCAGAGCTGCAAACAGCTGTGAAAAGAGAAAAACATAAGTGTGCCAGGAAGGTGAGTGAGGGAGATGGATAATGCTCTTCCCAGCCTGCACACCTGAGCCCTGACCAGAACAGAGCTTGGGAGATGAAAGCCAGGTCAATAATGGCATAAACAGTTCGTCTGCCTCTAGGTAATGATTTCAAATTGCTCTATAAACTCATTTACTAGTAGAGATGTAGGTACCTTGAAAGTTTTCAGTTAAAGGTTTAGATTTTGATTTGCAGTACTGAGTACAGGATGAAGTCACTGGTCTGTGCAGGGCAGTGTCAGTGTATGGATGAGAGATAATCCAGATGTGAAGGGAGGCATATTAACTGGAATTCTCGCCTACACAATCTCTTTTCTACACAAAATTTCCTACATCCTTTTAGAACAGCTAAAAGAAATGCAGACTCAATCTGCCCCAAACTCAGAGAAACAGAAGAGAAAATGGGAAATGAGGCCAGACTAAACTGGGTTGGCCGGCTGGACAGGAGAGACTGGGTGCATGTGGTTGCCAGGGCAGAGTCCCTCGTACAAACACAGAGTTCTGGGATGTTCTGTATCCAGGAGGGAGGTTTGGAATGGCAGAAGTTTATTCAAGCCATGCTGCTGCCTAATACATCTATGAAAAAGCCTGTGACAACTCGGGACGTGGATCCTACCACATGATGTGGCATTTCTTTATAAACACCCTCATGAACTCTGAAAGAGCTGCAGCCTCCCCCTGCTCTCACATTCCCTCAGATCTCAGAGGCTGCAGATTTTAGACAACTTTAAACAGCTGCTATTTGCTCCAGTACCAGCTCCTTCCATTTTGGCCTTTAGTTTGTAAAACACGCAGGTGATAACACCAGCTGAGTTTAAATGGAATACCATATAATTTCTGAAAGGAATTTGAAACAAGTATTGCTTAGAAATACACACTCTAAAGCAGTGAAACAGACAAATGTTGCCAATTTGTTGTTGTACTCTGTACTTACCCCAAATCCAGATTTTTTACCTTGTCTCCCCCTGTGTGTTTTGTACTTCTTTGCCCTTCACTGTTAAATTGTAATAAAATGTTACCTGCATGGGAGTTGCTGTCCTTGTTCAAGCGCAGCCTTTATTTGGGCAACACGGAGGTTTTTTTTCATGAAAAGATTAGCCACGGGGAAGGGGTGGACAGGGAAGTCACTGTCAGATTAGTTACATAGAGGGCAAAAAATCCCCCACCCAGAACAGACTGGAAAATCAGGGGAAATTTGTAGTAGAGACCAAGGCCCAGCACAAGTAATTGGAGCATTCCCTAAACCACAAGAATGAATGTCTCTGCTCTCATTTTTTGCTCTATACTGATGAGAAAGCACCGATTCAGATGGAGAGGTTAAAGAGGGAAAAAAACCAAATCCCCGTGAAACATCAGGACGGGACTCCCCTGGCGTGAAGCGGCTGAGGGGAAAAGCGTGGGCACCATTTTGTGGGACCCGCGGGAAGGTCACCGCTCCCCGGCTGTGGCGGCGGCCGCAGCCCTGGAACTACAGAGGAAAAGCGGCCGCGGGCACTGGCACTGAGCGCCGCGGCATCTTCAGCACCCAATGCCAGCTTCAAGCCGCCCCTTCTCCATTTCCGCTGGCCCCGCGGCCATTTCACCGCCCTCCCCGCAGCGCCCCTCACGGGCGCCGTACGCGCTTTGCGTAGCGGTTTACGTAGAGCCGCTGCGAGGGACGGGCGCGCCGTACGCGGTTTGCGCGGCGCCGCTGCAAGGGGCGGGAGGGCAACGGTGCTTGCGCGGGGAGCTGAGCGTAAGCGGCTTTCGTGAATAGGGGATGAACAAAATGCGCCCGCAGCTCTGAGCCAAGCCAAAGCGTGCCCATGGGGGGAAAGATGCCGGGATAACTCGGGATAACACGGGAGATACGAGCGCGTGGGTTGCGGTGCCGCGGGATCCCCGCGCTCCTCGGACGAGGAGGGCGAAGTTTGGAGGGGACAGGCCGGCTGAGGAGCGGTTGTGCTGCCCAGGAACCCCCCCGCGGCGCGGCTGCAGTTGGACTGCGCCGGAGGTCATAAGTAGGGGTTGCGAGGGAACGCGCCGCCAGTGGGCGCGGGGCGGCGGGCGGTGCGCTCACTCCCTGTGCGGTCCCTGAGCCTCGGCGCCCTCCCCTCCCCTCGCTCGCTTCGCTCCCGGGCCCTGCCCCGGCCCGTCGTGCCCGGCGCAGCGCTGACAGCCCGGCAGCGCCCGGCCGGGGAGTAGGCGAGACCATCTCCGAAGCGGCGGCTTGTAACCCGTCAAGCTGCCCCGCAGCCCGCAGCCGTTCAGCCAGGCTATGCGCTGCCAACGGGCTCCGCTCAAGAAAAAAACAGAGCGGATCGTGAAAAGGTAGAGGCGCCCGCAGAGGCCCCCGAAGGGCTCTTGGGAAGCGGCCGCTCAGCCCGGAGAGAAGCGGAGGACGCGCCGGAGAGGCGACGGCGCAGGAGCAGCGCGGCGGGGGCGTCCCGGCGGCTCGGAGCATGTGAGAGGCCGGGGGGCCGCGATGCTGCGACGCGCGGAGTTCATCGTGTGCCCGCCCTGGGAGCCCGCCCGCGGCGAGGGGGTGCCGGGGAGCGCCTCCCCGACGCCGCTGAAGGGCGGCGAGCCCCGGCGGGGCGGCAGCCGCTCCCGTTGGCCGCCCGGGCGGCGCGAGAGGGTCCCCGGCGGGGCGCGGAAGCTGCTGGGCAGCCGCACGTACAGCCACTTCCAGCACTACCAGCATCTGCAGCAGCAGCACTGCCGCGCCTTCCGCCGCTGCCACCGCCCGGCGCGGCCGCGGGTGCTGCTCTCCCTGCGGCCCGTCAATGTGCTGGGCCGGCGGGCGCCGGGCATGCGGGCGCCCCGCAACACCAACCAGTTCCTGATGCGGGAGAAGTATCAGCTCATGCACCTGCGCTCGGACTCGGTGGGCACCGAGAGCGGCGGGTCGGACTGCGAGATGGACCCGCTGGACATGGACTCGTACCTGGGGGTGCTGGAGAACGCCCGCGGGGCGCTGATGGAGTGCGCGGGGGAGCCCGGACCCGCTGCCCGTTCCCCGCCGGCCCGGGCCGGGGCTGGGGCCGGGGGCGGTGCGGCCGCGGGTTCCCCGCAGGAGGAGAGCCAGCAGTACTTCCCCTCGGAGGACGATGTGATCAAGAGCGAGCTTTTCATGGAGAGAGACTTCGACGAGTTCTGCAGCAGGATCGCCTGAGCCCCGGGCCGGGGGGGAGCAGAACCCCGCTGGCTTGGAGTCTTTCCGCCTCGGAGGGTGGGAGAGGTTTATTTATTTCTCAGCCATTCCTTTGCGTTTTTGACAGGGGGGTTGGCTAAATTTACAAATGTGTGTGTGTAAACAGGGGGGGAACCCCCGGCGCCCCCCTTGTAAATAAAGTGAACTTTTCAGAAGGCGAGATCAAAGTGGGTCGCGCTTTTTGGGTTTTGGGAGGGAGAGGGGGGACCGCAGGGACAGCCAAAGCCACCGTCGGGGGCAGTGGAGAGACCGGGAGGGAGGGAGGGGACGGGGAGTGACCGGGCAGGGGGGCGGTGACGGCCAAAGTCACGGCGGAGAAGTTTCACGCCTCTCTGGCACTCGCCCCGATTCTGGTTTACGACGGCAAAGTCGTTTAATTATCGCGGCGAGCGGCCAAGGAAGCGGCCCTTGACACACGGACACGGAGGGAGCGGCAGGAGCCGGGGAGCGATAACAACGCGAACCTCAGCAGCTCCGGGGTGCGAGCCCTGCCCGGCCCCCCCGGCTCGGCTCGGGCACAGCGGCGAAGGGAAACACCAAAGCCATTGATCGGCCCTGCAGGTCTTTATTGACCCTCCCTCGCCGGGGAATGCTGAGGGCGCTTTGGCCGGAGCTCCTGCCCGCACCCCCGGGAGCAGCGTCCACGGCTGCCCCGTGCTCCTGACAGCAGGTTTATTCCTCTTTTACCAACTACAGCAGAGGGAGAAATGTCTAGAAAGAGATTTAAAGGGCTGAAACAACTTCGCCAGAGCCAGTTAGGATTAAGTTGAATGCAGGGAGCAGATGTGATCAACATTAAAGTCACCACTTCCCTGAAAAGGGAACAATTCATAAATTTGTGAATTCATCCCTGAAAAGGGAATCAATTCTAGCTACAAACGGTTAAAAACTACAACAGGTAACATTTCTGGAACTTGCTGCCAGGGGAGAAGAGAGGGACATTATTTTAACAGGTCTGAAACAGGAGATGCAGGACCATATCTGGATCTCCTGCTCCCTCGGCTCGCTGACACGGGCCTTGTGCTTTCCCCCACGTGCAGACACGGTGAAATCGGAGTGTGCCAGAAGGACAAATGGAAGGTGTGATGTTGACTTGCACATAGAGTTGTCCCTGCCTGTGGCAGGGGATTTGAACTGGATGATCTTTAAGTACCCTTCCAACCCAAACCTGAGGTTCTGTGGAATGTTTCTTGCAATTACAGACACAGAGATGGGAGTTAACTGTTATCCTTACAAAAGAAACGGTATTTTAAGACAAAATATTCAAACTTTATAGTACCTCAGTTCCAATCCTATGAAAGGAAATGTCCAAAGACACTATTTTATTCACCTTCTTAAGAAACAAAGCTGCTGAACATGTTAAGACCAACATCAAGTTTATTTTTTTTTTTTAATAGCCAAGTGATCTATACATACAAACTTCAGTTTGTTTGATGTAGGGTTGCATTAGAGCCATGCTTATTCTGGGAATTTTACTCCATGGGAAGTTCCAGGAGAGGCACAGGGAGAAATAAACCTCTCACACAGGTAAATGAAACCTAAGCTTGCATCAGTTTGGTCATCAGCAAGATTGTATTTTATTAATGAATCCAGATCTGTGCTAACATGTTAAATTAATGGTTTGAATGCATGTTTTTTTTTTTTTTCCCTGACTCGTGATTTCAACAGGTATGACAAAAACTCCCTTAGGAACACTCACTTGGAACTTGGCCTTCATGCTGCTGGTGAATTTGCATCATAATATGGATGTGCTTGGACACAAGCAAAGTAAAGCAGAAGTGTAAATTAATAAAAGTAAAGCAGGAGTATAAGTTAATAAAAGAGCACAGGGCCATAATTACAGGTCACACAGTGCCTGACAGAATTACAGAGATTTTCCACTGGGGAAGGGAGCCCTGTGCTCTCTCCACCACAGATTTGCCATGAATGATCCATTCATGTTGAAGCCCTGGAAGTACAGCCAGGCACCAGCCTTGCTCCCCTCCCAGAGGGAATTCTCTTACAGACCTTTCCTTGCTATGTTACCTGTGTTACTTAGATCTGGCTTAATTGTAATTTTTTTTCCCCTGTTTCCTTCCTTTCTCACTCGAATTAGGAATTTCCTGAATGTTTGGAAAGTATCTGCCTTGTAATGAGTGCAGCCACAAAAAACACTCAACAAACACTTAACAAAGCTGAAATTAAAAATATAACCAAGGGCCTCAACATCTAGGCTGGGAAAAGAAACCAAAAGCTGTTGCTCCAGAAGATCACTTATCAGCCCAGTGGCCAACAAACTTCCTCAACTCAAACTTTACAAAAACAAGTTTTATACATTCCTAGGATTTTCCCTTTATAGACACACTTCTCAAACAGCTGAGCTTTACAAATTTAAGCAAATGTGATTACCATAACCTTATATATATCAAGTCTTTACATCAGTGAATTTTTGTTAGGGGTACAGCTGGAAGTCACTTATAAATAAAGCCAAACGACTGGGAAGTCCAAAGCAAACAGGAAGAAAAATTAAGGCCTTTGTTACAACACAAAGGGTTCTGTTGTAACCTGTGAAAGGTATTTTTATGGCCAGTCTGGGCACAGGATGACTTAGGATTCTGTACCTTCCCAGAGAAAAGAAGGGTTTGCTAATGTTATGAAGGAGGCAGAGCATTTATTATTCATTGCTGCCATTTCAGCACACTGCTGAGCAGGTGCATTAGCAGTTTGGGGGGTTGTTTGAAGTCTCCAGCACGGCAGAAATGCTGCTTTTGCTGAGGAACAGACATGCTGCACAGTTCCTGAAAGGTCTTAAGCCACATTCCTAGAAGAAAAATAACCATGACTGGATGAAAATGGTCAGCCTGTCACCCCTCCATTCCAGCTGTGCATTTGCCATGGATCTGAGGATGTTCAGTTCAACACGGGGCAAGAAAAATATATATATATTTTAACTGTCTGCTGTAATAGGAGTGACCATTTTGTTGTCATATGTTCCAATTACATTCAAATGTCTCTGATTACTTTTTCTTAGCTCTTCTATTCTTTTCCAAGCAAAAACTGATGGCTAATAAAATTCATGTTAGGTGTAATTTATTTTTGCTGGGCGAGAATACCCTTTTTCACCATCCAGAAAAAAAAAAACAGCTTCAATCAAACTGGGAGCAGCTCACCACCACTCCTGGCTGTAGTGCTGCTACATCACACCCAGCCACAACAGGCCAGTTTTAGCTGTGAAACAAGAAAAGCAAAGCATCATATGAAGAGAAGCTTTCATCTCCTGTTCAACAAACACTTTCGCATTTCATATTATCTTTAATGTTAATGATCCTTCTATCCTGAAATTTTATAGTGAAAAAAGATCAAATGTTTTATGCAATTCAGAGCAAGGCAATTAGTTCAGAATGAAATTTTGATTTATGTGCCCCTCCTCCCTGTGTTTCTTCACGAAAAGAAACCAAATTCTAACAGCAGCACGTTGAAACTGAAATAAATAAACACAGTCTAGCAGTTATTCCCAGCCAGTTAAAGGGCTTTTCCAGATGATGAATCCTTTATTTAATAGCAACAATTTAATCAAAAGTTGATTCAAAATAATTAAAATTCCAAGCTCTAGAATAGTTCTTTTTAAATATAAACCAGCAACTTCTGCCAAGAAAATAAAAAGAGCTTCCTTCTGGCATGCCTGAGCACTTCAGTCAGGGTGAGGAGACTCAACCAGGGAAATGCTAGAGAAGCTCTGTCCTACCAGTATCCCTCGAGAGCCTGGTCCAGCTGGAAACTGAGTCAATGATCTTTGCTTCAGTAAGTGTTGAAGGCCACAGAATATCAAGGAAATGTGCTAATTCTGATTAGCAGAACTTCCAGGGTTCCTGCAAGAGTGAAGTCAGGGGTAAAAAATGTACCAGTCATCGATCCTCACAAGTGAGTCAGGGCAGTGGTGCTGCTGCTGCCAGAACGGGGCAAAGTAGAGAGTTTCCTCCTGGCTGCTACCACAGACACTTGTCCAGGCCAGCAGTTCCCATTTATCTTGCTCCACCCCTTTTCCCTCCATAAATAAACTCTGTTGTGCAGTTCCTGTCCTTATCAGCCCCAAAGCAGGAATCCTGCAGACAAAGTGTGCTGCTTCCAACCCCAGGCCTGCTCCCTGAGTGCCCCTTGTGCCATCTCCAGCGAGGTGTGCCCCTTCCCACCTTGGGAACCACAGAGAACATTCTTTGCCTCCTGTGTTTACACAACTGGTTGCCACAGGATCCTCAGCCCAACTTTGAATGGAGCAGAGCTGTCAGTTGAGGCCATTCAGCAGATCAGTGAAAGATTTTGCTGTTCCCCTGCCAGGCACAGTGAAATCATCCTTGTCACCCTCGGCCTGTCCACAGTGCCCACCCTTGATCATGGAATCTGTCAGAGGAACAGGAAGATGGATGATCACAGCCCAGCTATGTGGCACCTACTTGAAGTCTCACTGTGTTTACTCCGGTTCAAATGCCCAGCAGTCTTCCTGCACAGCAAAACCAACAAAACCATGCTCAAAATCAGCTGTGTCCTCAGCATTTCTATTCCCTGTAACACTTCATTCCCTCAAAACAAGGGGACTTTGATACCCTTTGGGAATAAGCTCCCCAAGTTCACCCTGGATACATGTGCTGACTCCTCAGGCTTGTGCAATCCCTGCAGAGTTCTTGTGTTAGAGGAGCTGCTGAACAGCCAGTCTTTATCTCACCTCACCAATGGTTTTATAGCCTCTCCTGCATTCCAAGCTGTCTCTTCTCTGAACTGAAGGCTTCTGGCATAATCATCTCTTGCTCACACTGATCAGCCCTGGGATCCACACAGGACTGTTGCAAGGGTTGCATGTCCTCTTGCAGACTTTCTAATCAGTTTCTCTCTGAGTCACTGATGCTATCTAAAAATTCATTATCTACAAATGCAATCTTTGTGTTTTGTCTTGTAAAATTACAGGTTATTTGTACCTGAACTTGTCTTGTTCCTAGGAAGGCCATCTTTTAAAACTGAAATAACTTCATTACAACCAAAAAAGTTAATTGATTGGTAAATTATTTTTACCATAGATCAATTGCAATTAATAAATGCTTCCCTTTTTTAAAAAAAAGAGCTTCCAACAAGATGTCTCTGACGAAAATGCAACTAAATGCAATTCTAAACAGAATTTTGGTTCAGCATCAGGAAGAAAGGAATATTTCAAATGTTGCATGCTTGCCAGGTGAAGAACTTATGATTAACTGAATGTAGGTGCCCAGTTGGATTTACCATGTAAGACTGTGGAAGTGATCCAGCAGTTTGTAAACAAACAGGAAGTACCTGCTTCCCAATGGGAAAAAAAGCAGGAAGGAAAGTAACATCACAACCTCAGGTAGTCCTTATCAATACCCAATATAGAGAGAAAACCTGTTTATAATGATTTGAGAAGCCAGAGGGGGAATGGGGAAGGGAGAGCAACACTTCCCTGTCACACTACAGTCCTAGGGTCACATCACCCCAGCCTCAGCTGCTGGAAGGAATTCAGGGCTGACCAGAGTTGCAGCTAAAATTCACCCCTGGAAGCAGCAGCCACTGAAACCTGCTTTCCAGGCTTGTGCCTGGTTGCTGACTGAATTATTTTCCTTGTCTTTATCACAGTTCAGCATCATGAGTTCATCCCTCTCTGATGACTGTCTGAAAACTGACAGAGAAGAGAAACTTTAACTCAGAGGTGAATCTGGGGCTCTCTTATGTGGGTTCTTTGATGCACAGGTTGAGCTCATATTGAATTCTTTAATGCAGCATCAGTCTGTGTATTTCTCTGTACAGAACAGAAACTACTGGTGTGTCCTGCCTGTGAGATCTCTACATTTGGCTCCACAAATTAATATAAGGGACAGAAGAAAGGACACATGAAACAGCATAATCCCCGAGACAAAGCTAGAAATGAAAAATAATAACACATATTTCAAAACATTTGCACAAGTGTTATAATCCTGTAGTTTGTGTTAAAGTACTTCCAGTATTCAGCTTTATGAGCACACACAAGAAGGTGCCATCCCTACTGAAACCTGTTTTTGCCATGGATTATTTCATTATTTAGTCCTGATCCATCTACACCAGCACTCAGCACCAGAGCAGCTGCATGTATACAGGGACACTACATACGGGAGTAAAGAAACATTCTGAGCAGGTCTCAAAAATACCAAGGAAATGTTAAACTAAATGAAATTCTTTTATGATGCTTACATCAGTTTTCCTGCATCCCTATTTAGTTGACCCATGTTGTGAGAAAAGGCAAATCATATTTCCAGACCTGCTTCAATGCATTTTGCAGATTAGAAAAACCAAGTTGCACATTTCAGACCATCAAGAAATTCTCTCTGTGCACAAGAGAACACATTTTTTCCCCTCCTGTAACCAATTACTACAAAATTCAGCAAGTATCAGGTATTTACTTAAGGATATCTACATGAGAAAGCAAGGTAAATCTAGGAGCCTTCCAGAACATCAGACAGCCTCACACAGGGGTTTGATGTTTCTCTTTTTTGTTCAGAGAGGAGAAATGAGTCAGGCACACTTGACTCTGGCTTGCCTTTGGATCTCAGACATGTACTATTTAATTATCATTAAAATCACACAAGCATGAAAGAAGCAATAAGCATGCATGGATTATTTCTTTGCTAACACTTACATGAGGAAAGTTGGTCCTAAAGGGCTTGGAAAAGTAATAGAGCCATAGATTTACTCTACCTTTGCCACTCAGACAATGCAAGTGTTGCTGTGTTCTGATGATCCCCTTCTAGGCCAGGATTCGGAGTGTCAATCAAAATTCTATTCATTACAAAAAAAAAAACAAAGCTGGACACTGACAAAATCAGATTTCCTTTTAGTACTGATTTTATACTCATTGATTATTTTGGGGTACACTTGAAGAGGAAGCTTAGAAGTAAAATTGTCCCCCTTTCAGGACTCTTTTGAGGGATAACTGCATAAATGTGTGCCATTGTAGGGGCAGAAATCCAGCCTTAAAAAGCTGAAGCAAGCCTTCTCACCAGCTATCAGAAGGGATTCTTCATATCTCTGTTTTCTGGAAATATTTTCTTGTGTTCACATTACTCCATTTGCTTTAGCATCCTCCTGCTCCAGCCTTCTCCTTTCCCTTCAATTTCTAAAGATCCCATTTCTCCCCTTTCCTCCACATCTCTCATTGTCTTGTTCTCCTTACAGTTCTACACACTAAACCCTTCTCTCAGTGGGACTGTAAGAGGGTGATCATCAGAACAAGAAAGAGCTTTCCCTTCCCACTGTTTGGGAAGTGAGGATCAAAAATAATCACAAGCCAGCCAAGCTTAAGCACAAATCCATTATTGGTGAGAGCAGGGTTCCTTCCTGCTTGTGTCTTACTCCAGTAGGAAAACACACATCTGCTTCCTACCATTTGTCCCCTCATATCCCCCAACATGCACATTGTTATGCTAAATGTTCCCATTAGTTTATTGATCTGTCATCACAAATGTGGCTCATCCCTGATTAGGCCAACTGATGCAACCTGTCCCCACCTCTCTTCCCAGGGCAAGGAGCATGGTCTGTGTGTGCACTACTTTCTCTGAACTAGTCTAAATTAAAGCCCCCACTGTGTTCTGCTGTTTTGTGATTTAACACACCTGATATTTCATACAGGAAAAACTAGAAACGTTTAGCAATTATCAAAAATATGGAACTATTCTAAAGCTGCTTAACTGTCACCCGTTTCCCATCAGTTCCTTAGGCCAGAAAAGCCTTAGCACTGTCTTGCAGCAAGGCAGGTCTGCACTGGTGCTCACACCAACACTTTGGACCTCGTTCAGCTCTGCCACAGCGAGCCAAAGGCAACAGGAGCTGTGTCTGCACTTGTCAGGACAGAGCCTGGCCCTGTATTCCTGCAGCTCTCCAGCCTCTGCTGGAGTCCTCCAAAATTCCTGGGCTTTGGGCTGCTTTTGACCAGGAGGTGAGACCTTGTCCCTGTGTCTGTCAGCCACAGCCTGTGAACTCTCCAAGGCTGTGAAACCAGTGCAGAGCTCTGCTTTCTCAAAGAACGTACAACTCACTGCTGCCAGACTTCTTTTTTTCTTTTTAGAAATAAATCCATACTTACATTACATTCCCAACTCTCAGGTTCTACTTCAGCATATTTTGTATTGCTTCCACATTCAGGAAATACAAAAACCTAACAAAAGTAAAAGCTTAGTTGTGAAGTCGTATAGCAGGAAAGGAAAAAAAGTTAGGGTTCTACATTTAAGCACTTTCAGCTTCTCTGAAAAACTTCTTTAGACCAAAATCCTTGCACAAACGAGTTTCTTCCTTGATAATAGGTTTGTGTATTTTTAACAGCTGACAATGGCCTATCTAGTAATATTAGCATTACAGAAGAGATCCAGGCCAATCAATTTCTGGAGCAATCTCGAATTCTGTTTATCTCTAAACTACTGCTCTGCTTTGCCTCGATAAATAAAGCGGCCAAACCCAAGACAAGCTAAATGTTTCACACATCAAAATAGAACCTCTGTGAAATGTCCCTGGGATGCACAGCAGATTGGGAAAGAGGGGCAGAGCAGGGCAGAAGCCGTGGCCGGCACTTCCCCGGTTTGAGGGTGCCCAGAGCTGCAGGCAGAGTGGAGCTGTATTTGCCGGGGGCAGGATTTATCCATCTGCACACAGAGCGCATCCCTGGCCCCTCACAGCACGGACCGCAGCAGTGTTAGTGCTCACTTTCAGCTCGGAATGCCTCTGGAAACAACCCGTCTGTGGCACAAACAAAACACCAACACAACCTCTCGTTTTACAAATGGGCTCTGCACCTGCTCCTGAGGGGTGACCTGCTTTTTCTGTGCTGGATCAGAGTTTCCCGACCCGCTGGGTGCTGTTTTGAGGAGTTTTAAGAGACACTAAAAGGAGATGGCACAGACGGCAGGGAGGCACCAGGACCCGGCTGAGCTGAGGAGTGGGAAGGGACGATTTGCTCCCCCAGGAGCTGCAGCTTTGTGCCCTCCATGCTGACCCACATCACCCAGCCTCTACTGGGAAAAAAAGGGAAAAATACCCACAGTGCTTTAACTTAATTTAAAATACAGCTTTAAAATCTACTTAGCTTAAAATCTAAGCACGAGCAAGAAACAGTTACGTTCGCATAGGAAAAAAAAAAATTGGCTTCTGATCAGAAGGAGGAGGAGTTTGGCTGTCAGCAACTTTGAAGGAGAAGCAAATCCAGGCTGTAGTGAAGCTTCCTGCCCCAGCCTGGCCCCCTCAGGGGTCCCCTCAGTAGCCCCAGGGTGGCTCCCAGCACCCCTCTTTAGCAGCCAGCACCCTTTATTTATTATAAAATAATAAATATTTATTTATGGCTGGGGGGGACACGGCGAGCCAGCAGTGCTCCCCAGCAATCCTCACTGCCACAGGCATAGGCACATTTCCAAGTCATGATGGGTTTGCTCCCTAATTTGTTTAACTTGTGTAAACTGTGAAGGGATGTAAAAGAGGGCCGGGGGAGCCTGCACAGTGTCCCTGAGTTTGCCAAAGCCATGCTCAGGATGGCATTTTGTGAGATACATAAAGACCACGTGTTTTGGAAGAGTCTGACAGGTCCCAAAGGGGCTCTGCATTGCAGGCTCAGTCCCTGAAGTTGGGAAGGACCTCTGAGGTCAACTCCAGCCATTTAAGCCCTGTAGATATGACCCCAGTGAAGCTCAGTTACAGATGTGGGGCCAGGAGCCCTGACACTGGGCAGAGCAGCACCAGGGCTTAGAAAAGGCTGCTCTTGCTGCTCCAGTGGAATGAAAATCCTACCACAGACATTCCTGCCAGCAATCCCTGTCTCCCAATACACAATGCTCAGTGCTAGACACCATTTCACCTCCTGACTCGCTGCCTCTGCCCTCACACCAGTGTGACCAGATCTGTTAATGTTTGGAGGGTGTTTTTTCTAGAAATAACTCCTGTTACTGCTGAGCAGTGCTACCCTTTGAACACCTGCCTTCATCCCTCTGCCCTAAGTAACTCTGTGTTTTCTACTTTCACATCTTCAGTCCTTTTTCCATTTTTGATTTTTCAGTCATTAGACTCTGCACTGTGTTGTTCTTTTGCTTTTGGTTTATTTTTCTTTTTTCTTTTTCTGTTTTTTTCCCTTCTGTGGTTTTGTGAGGACATGAAAGCCAGTGCCTGAGAGGTTTACAATAGAAATGGCTTTACAACCTGAACCTGATCTTCTGCCTCTGATTTAGTGGTGAAAAAGGCAGGGCAGGACATACACTCAGTAAGAGGATGCTCATCAGCTGAGACACAACAGAGGGAAGTTACACTGAGACCTGAGCTGTTTAACTTTCCTGAGGTATTGAGAAGTGCTCTCCAGCACTAACTTTCTAATGCCTGTTTATTTCTGAATCAGACTCACATTGTGGCCATTATTTTGACTGCCTCGTTATTCAATAATCTACAGTTCCTCTCCTTGCATTAGCCTGGATTCTACTTTGAAAAAATATTTTTGGATATCAGAAAAAAATGTCCTGGAAAAAAGAGTTAAAATTTAGGCAGAGCAAATGTTTGAATGCTTCAGGAACCATTTCCTTTCTGGTGAAAGAAAAAAAGAGCACACAACGAAATTAGTTTTCTCCTTTTTTCTCCAGCTTAAGGTTTATTTTCTACTTTTCCCAGTTTTCCAGGATTCCAATCGCCCTAGAGAGTTCAGCAGTACAGCTCTGTCCAGCTCTGTCTTAGGTGCACACCAAGTCCATTTCGGCCTTCCAGTACCTGCAATGAGCCCACAGAAAGATAGAAAAAGACTTATTACAGGGCCTGGGGAGACAGAACAAGGAGGAACAGTTTCAGATGGACAGAAGATAGGTTTAGGTTAGATAATGGGAAAAAATACTTTCTGTGAGGGTGGGCAGGCCCTGGCACAGGGTGCCCAGAGAAGCTGTGGCTGCCCGTGGATCCCTGGAAGTGCCCAAGGCCAGGTTGGATGGGCTTGGAGCAGCCTGGGATAGTGAAAGGTGTCCCTGCCCATGGCAGGAGGGTGGGAATGAGATGGGCTTTAAGGTCCCCTCTAACCTAGGCCATTCTAGGATTATCCAAATCTGCGCTGACTATGAAGAGATCCTTCATGCCAGGGAATCTCTCCAGTTCCAGAAGTCCTGGCCTCAGCCACGCTCCCACAGCACAACCCCTAAAATGGTTTAGTTCAAGAACACTACAGAGATAAGCAGCCCTTCTTTAGCTGCACAGTATTTGCACAGCTACTGGTATTTGTATAGGCACCATAGCTGCTGCACATCTGTCACCTCTGCGGTGTCTGACTCAGGTGCTGGGTGCTCCAGAGGGAATGGCTGAACGTGTGGCACTCCTGCTCTGGGATGGGCAGCACTGCCAGCCCCTTCCAGAGGCACCAGCCTGCTGCTCCTGCCTCACACAGCTCCTCTGGTCACCCCCCTGGCAATTCGGGGCTGAAGGACAGAAGGGTTGTGTTTAGGAAACAGCAGAAGAAAGATTTTGTTGTTAATGCTACAAGTGATTAGGTAACAAGTGGCATCAAATTCAATGTATTATAAGAAATAAGAATCCAGGTGTATTTCCAGGTGTTCTGGACCAGACAGCAAAGTATGGAGCATTGCCTCTCCTCCAGCCCACATTCAGAGACTGACAACAAATTGTTTCCATCTCTGCAGCCTGTTTTCAAAGATTGGGTCTACAGTAAAAGTCATAAAAATCTCACTTGAGTGTCTCTCTCTCCACTGAAGAGGGGATGTGTGTGTCTAAACATGGCTCCAGGAATCTAGAATTAATGAATATTTCATAGTCCCATTTTAAGGACATGCACATAAATAAGAGGCCAGACTAACTGATATTTATTCACAGCTGCTGCCATAATAGGAAACCAAGTTAATGAAAAACATCAGCAACTATAGCTAACAGGGGAAGGGGAGCAGATAAATACAAAGTGCACACAACTGCTAGTGCAAACTTTCACTGAGACAAAGAGAAGTACTACTTTTCCAGCCTGCATTGGCAGCTCAGAACTTTTTGATGTGGCTTAATTTACCCATCACTAAAAATCAAATTCATTTACTCAGCTGTTAGTAGTTTGATCAAAATGTTAACAAAACCCTGTTAATAGATCAATTCAGGAGGGCCCTGTAGCTCCTTTAGCTAGAAAGCCAGAATTCCAACTTGGTTAGAAACTGGAGTTTTTTGAGAATTTATATTATCAGTGTTGTCTCAGATGGTATTTGTGACCATTAAACATCTCCCTTAACCTCCCCAGGCCACAGCTGGGAGGCATGGAAGAGATTATTTCTGTGGAAGTAACACTTTTCCAACATGGGATCTCTGAATGGTTATTTGTGAAAGGTTTTTGCTTTACTGATACTTTTGTTTTGATTAAAGCTATTCTCACAGTACAATACTTTTTTGTCCATTCCAATGCACTTATGAAACAAGTTTGAAAAATGCACAAATACAGTAATTAGTAACAGAGCTAAAAAAGATTCTCAGGTGACAAAAGAAGGAGGAAGTAGGGAAAGCTCAACTTCCCTGCTGCAGGACTATTTCTAAGGTATTTTCGCTCACTGACCATGGGACAGACCTTGTTACTGCAGACCAGGAACCTGCTTCCTAGAACAGCCAGTGTAAATATGACACCACATTAATTAACCTTTTTTTTTATTCCTCTGCATGAGTGGCAGTACAGTGGAAAGTCTAAGATAATGTGCTTGTTGACTTTTCCATTCTTTGAAGCAGTAAACTGACAAATTCAAGCAGAAGCACTTGCAATAAGCTCCATTTGTCTCATTTTTTTTCCTGGGTTATCTGCTCAGCATAAGAGACAACTTGTTTCCCATTCATGAAGCAACAATTCCATACCAAATACTAACCTGAAATGTTCTCTTCTCTACCTGTTTCACCCTAAAGTGGCTCATTCAAGCACAGGAGGCTTTTAAGCAGATAGTGGAGCTGCAGCTATGACTAAGTGACAATAATGAGACCAGACAGCTTAAAACCTTGATATTGTTTCTGCCTCATACCCAAGCTGACACCCCACTGAGATCCTTCCACATTTGCCTCCCTTTATGATACTGCAAAAGGCACAGCTCATCAGCAACAACAACATTAATGAGATTTCTATTGGGATTGCAATACATTTTTCTATTGGGACCATTTGGACACTACTATTTGCCTAATTATTCCTCTCCTAATTAATTCTGCTGGCAGTTGCAGATCTTCAGTTACGTAAATACTCTTCTGTGTTTGTTCAATTAAGTGGAAAGATTCCTGTAACCTAATATGTTAACATTAGGATAAAAACAGCTGCATAACCTCCACCCAATACAGAAAATCCTGGAGCTCTCTGAAGGAAAAGCCTCTCAAAGCTCCTTAGACCTCTTATTTTATTCCCCTGTAGTTTCTCATAATTTTCAAAAGCATATTCCAACCATTTTTTTTCCATCCTTCAGAGGATGGTAAAAAGTATTAGATTACCAGTGAGTAAAAAATACTATTTCTTTAGAGAGCTACATGGCAAAGGATTTTACTACAACTTTACTACACCAAATGACACCACTTACATCTTTAATGGTTTAAGGAATAAGAGTTCAGCACTCTGCTACATTATCCAGCAGCCATACACAGAGCTGGGGATGACAACAAAAGTTCTGGTGTATTTTTTCTTCCTGGCTTCCTTTCCTGTGGGGACAGAGAGAGCTCATTTGCCCACTTCCTTGGAGAAGCCAGTGTCAGCCTTGTCTCAGCAAATGGGGCCAAAATCCACTAGTAGACCCACAGAAAAGTGGATTTTTCCCAGCAGGAAAAATAATTTAATTGTGCAAGAGGACAAACTCTCAACAAGTGCCCACATGGACCAGGTCAGTGTTCCCTGACTGTTCCACCTCCTGTGCTGACTTCCCATCCCAAGTTTTCCTACCCAGACCACCCCTCCCACCTCCAGCTTCAAGGTGCCTCAGACTTGCACCTTTTTAACAATTACAAGTAATGTAGAAGAACATCTTCAGTAACCCCATGTCAGTGGTTTCCGTGCTTTCCGCTGTGTGCACTACAACCTGTTTGCTTTGGTTTGTGATGAGTGATTTTCATGGAAAATTGTCTTTCAGGGCATGAATGACATGCCAGCAGGTAAACACTGAGTGCTACAGGCAGAATTAGCTATTAGGAAATGACAATCTCAAATTTAGGGACGTATTTAGGACAGCCAGAGTTACACAGACTGTCTTGGGAGGCCAGCTGGTGACTGTAATTCAGTTATACCATGGATTTGGTATCTAAATGTTCTTATCAAGAAAATCTGCCATTTCAACAAGATAAAAGTAGAACAAGTGTTTTAATTCCAGTGGATTTTGACACTTCTCATGATTACTGCACTTCTACTAAAACAAACACCTCAAGGCACATGGATGGGCTGCTCACAATGTCTCCACTGGCACTCCCTTATCACAGACTTATTTAAGTTTCCAGTTGGAAGCCATCAGCTTGGAAAGAGCTGCTTTAGGGGTATTTTAATGAGGTGCTGACTTAGAACCCAATTTTAATACTCTGAAGGAATAACAGCTGATAAGTACCAGCCTCCAAGGCTACATGACACACATTACTTTTTCAGACTATAAACAGGATTACTGAGTGTTACAAAACAGAATTAGACTTTTCATTCTCTGGGACTGTAAAATTATTTCACTGTGGATTAGCTCTAGATTTTTCAAACATTATCAATGTTATCAAGTCTACTCAATGCAAGAACTTCCAGCACTGTTGGTTAAGACAGCAATTAATAAAAAATCATTCCAATTATCCAAAAAGCTTCACAAAATAAAGATGACACTAACTTCTTTCCAAAGGACACATTCCAGTTAATAAAAAACTCATGTTTAATTGTTCAGCAATAAAGTGCCTCCTGTGACTTGGCATTCCTGCTTATTTGGACTTGTACAAAGAGAACTATTTCACAGTAGGTTTGGCATGGATTTGACATTAATAAATAATATACATTAAATATTAAATAGGGATGCAGCACATTATAGCCACAATCAAAAAAATACAGCCTTGGATTTTTATCTCAATAGTTATGAAGCAGGAGAAAACTTTGATAGGAGAAGGATCAGAATCCTTACAACCAGATGGCAGTGAAAATAGGGGGTTCAGAATGTCCTTTGTCTTCACCACAAAGGTAAAATCTTGGTTCCTAAATACAGGTGTAGACACTTCTTTCCCCCACACCTAATCTAATCCCTGCATTCAGGACACCAAGAGAACTTCTCTGCCGAGTTCCTTTCCACCCCTTGTAACTTCTGCAACCACATTTTTCCTTTCAGTTCCTCGTGTTTGGAACACAGCAGTTTTCCAAAGCAGTGCACAGCACAGGCCTGTTGCCCTATAAACAAACTTCAGCCTCCCTCCCAGAACAGGAATCCCCGCTTGAACCTCTCCCCTTCACTCAGATCAGCAGATAATCCTCCAAACATATTTCAGCAGGAATGACAAAAGTCAAATACAGCTGGAAATTTTATATTAGAAGGCTTATGGCAAATAGCTGTACACTGCATTAAAACATGCCCCTTTCCTGTCAGCCTCATTTATCTGCCTGAGATAGTCTGACTAGTGTACATCTAAATAAAATGAGCTCAACTTGGTTTTAATCTCAACTATTATTTAACTTTTAGGTAACACAGAATCATAGAAGGGGCTGGGTTAGGAAGGACCTTAAACACCATCCAGTGCAACCCCTTATCATGGGCAGGGACACCTTCCACTATCCCAGATTGCTCCAAATCCTGTCCAGGCTGGCCTTGGGCACTCCCAGGGATGGAGTGTTCCCATCCCCAGCTTCTCTGGGCAACCTGTGCCAGGGCCTCACCACCCTCACAGGGCAGTATTTTTTTCTAATATCTAATCTATAACTCCTCTCTCTCAGTTTGAAGCCATTTCCTCCTGTCCTGTAACTCCAAGCTCTCGTAAAAAATCTGTCTCAACCTTTCTAGTGGGTTCCCTTCAGGTACTGGAAGGCCACAGTTCAGTCATCCTGAAGCTTCCCTTCCCCAGGCTGAAGTACACTGATTTTGTTTAAATGTGGAAAGGTTGAGGGAGGTGGATGTGAGAAGACACTGGTATGTTTTTCTAATTACATCATCTGGTTTTTTTATTCTAAAGATGTAACTCTATTTTTAGAAAATGTTGTCTCCCCAGCACATGCACTGGACATGTAGTCAGTGAATAAGTAAGCACCTGGACTTGCTTCATTCACTACTGAGGCAAGGATCTTCCCTTGTGCTGTAAAACCTCAACCTGAAACCACAATTCAGGTACAGTTCTCCTTCCTTAAAGGGAAAAGAGGAAAAATCATTCATCTAATGATGACCTGGAAAGAGACCAGCAATCTGTGCTGGGCTAAAACCAGTAGAAAACATTCAGATATATCCTGAATTGGAGCTCCTGCTGTCCCAGTCATCGAAATGAAAACATGCGTGTTCCCAGAAATGCAGTTCTTCTCCAACCCCAAAATAAGTCCTGTCCTACCCCATCTCCTCCAAAGAAAAGAGGACAATCAGTGGTTAAAACAAGCATGAGTAAGAATGTAGTAGCACTGCTATAAAACAAGCTTTAGCATGGTCGGGTGATAAATTTGCCGTAACACAAGATGTAAGAATAGCCCTTGTCCTAAAAACACTGGAACAAGTAGATCTAAATCTTGTACAAAGTAAAGCTGAATTAGAAAACATTAACCACCTGAATTTGCCACCTGCATCTCCCCCAGGTCCTGCCATCTCCACCTCAGAGGCAACAGAAGAGCCCTATCTCATCACTCAAAGATTCATACAAGTTAGCTCAGATCTCCAATTTAAATCACAAAGCTGCTCTGGCTCACTTTTCCCAGAGCAGGACACTCACATCATCCCTCTGGATGCCTTGCAACAGGCAGTGGTTACCAACGGGAGAGGATTTGGAGAAGCTGCAAGTCAGGGAAACAAACATACAATTCCAGCTTTATGTATCAAATGAACATTTCCATAGCAACCACTGACTCAATCAGCCCGATTTTCAGGGTTGAATTTGTATTTATTAAAGAAAAGAAGCATAAAATGTTAATTTGAGCCTGTTACAAAAGGGAAATATTCACCCTGTATCAAGAAACTGCTGGGCCATAAATTAAGAACTATAGCAGATTAAAGTGTTTGTTTTCATGCATTTCTTTGGGGTTATATATTCATTCATTTCTGTGGGTAAGAAATGAAGATTGAATTTTGTGATCTGTTCAAATACCTCTGCACTAAAAAAAATTTAGAAGTTGAATTTTAACTAAAACCTGTAAGAATATTTCAGAAGTAACAATAAATTATCTTTCAAAAAAACCAAACCTGATCAAGTTTGCAAGCACATATTCTCACTCATTTTTCAAAGTTTGTTGTAATTCATCAGGAATGAATATGTTCCACAGAGTTTAAAAACATTAGGGGTTGGACTAGATGAGTTTTAGTGGTCCCTTCTAAACATTTTCTCTATAGCTGAAGGAGAGAACTGACTGATTTCTATTTTGTCCAGCTATTTGTTAATTAAAATACATACTAATGGCAACATATCAACCAACCTTCCATTGTCACATACTTCGGTATTCACCATTAAAACCGGTATCTTACACATTGCATTTTAAAACACTTCTAGGTCACAGAATTTACTGGCAACCCAAGTATTACCAAACTTTACATTCCTAGAGCTATAGAAGATGAGATGAGAGCAAAGCAAACTTTACAGATCAGATTCCATGCCCAGACAATCAGATGAAGGCAAGGAATCAAACTATTACAGCATGAGCAAGTCTTCAGCTGAGCTTCTGCTGTGTATATGCAGGTGAAGGAGCAAGTCAGAAAGGGCAGTGTGAAAAAAAATACAAATTAAGATCTCTGCAATTAGCTGTTAATTCAGCTGAAATGAGACACCACTAGCAACTATTAGGTGTTTAGTTTTGCTGTCTTCCCTTTTATTGCCAGCACAAAAGTCAGCATTTCAACAACTGCTGTATTTTCCTGTCTGAAACCTGGCTTCAGAAACGATTTCAGGGCAACGATGGCTGTTGGCTGTGTTCAGAGAGCCAGATCTAGAACTGGTGTTCCACAGAATCCTTGAAAGCCTCTGGAGTGAGCGGCTCCCTGAGGCTTTCTGGGACTTTTTAAAGCTTTGACACGCTGCAGAGGAGAGCTTGGACTGTGAAATGGACTAAGACAGTATTTGTGGCCACTGCTGTAGGAGGGATTCACCTCTGTAAATATTCTCTGTGTTTTGAGTGGCAATGCCTCTTACATGCCAGCAGTCATAAGGTTCTGTGGATCAACGTCTAGTCCATTTATTTGTGAAATAATCAGCTGAAATAACCCTCCTTGATTCTGATTACTTATCCAAAAAGAAGGCTGGCAACCTGCTCATACAAAAGATCTGCCCATTTTCAGTATTTGCACATTTTGAGGCAGACACTGGGGTTGTTATTTGTGGCTGCTCACCCGGGTGTGGATGGCAGGACAAAAAAAATTGACTCAGGGTCCTGTTTATAAAATAAGCTTACCAAAACTTAGATGAGGGAGGCCCGGTATGAAATAGTTACAGTACTTGTGATAAATGAACAAAATTACACATTATCTTCTGAGAGGCCAAGGCTGGCACCTTTGCTCTTCATACAGGACAATTTTCACTTTCTGATCCAATAATATTTAAAAAAAAAATAAACAGAAGAGGAATAAGATAGAAATCAGGGACTTCAGATTGCAGAAGATGGGTCAGATAATCCTACTAATTATTCTCTAGAATTTAGCAATATTAAATGCTATTGAAATAAACAGGTATCTTTTTTTTTCCTTTAACAATCGAGATTAGGAAGAAGTTTAAAAAAAAAAAAAGCAAAAGGAAACCAAGAAGGTCATCTGAGCACAAAAGTCCACTGACAGCCTGCAGGAGACAGTCTTATTTGTATTCTTAAAATCTACTGCTGCTGCCAAGGCTATGGAGTTGATGTGCTGTATTTACACAGGAGAAGCCAGAGCCCAAGACAACTGCAGCACTGCCAGGCCTGGAGGTGGAGGCACTGCTTTGTTACAGGGGCATTCCCACATCCCAGTCCTCAGTAAAGGAAGAAAATCACCAATGGCAACAACACTGAGTAAACACAAAACACATTTCAATGCCCAGCTGAAGTGCCCAGAGGAGACAGACATTAACCACCCTCACACTCATCCTCAGGACAGTTCTGTCTCCACACTTGACAGTTCTTCCAATGAATGTTGTTTGGTTTGTTAAAACTCAGAAGCTTCAAATAACAGTGCCCAGTGTAGTTATTAAACCCCAAAATAGCCCTCTACCAATAGATTAATTTATTTCCCACTGTCATGTCCCAAGACTTTTATCTTAGGTCAGAACAAAAGAATTTGAGCCTCCTGCCATGTTAGACAGAGAGAGATTTTGAAATGATATAAGGACAACCATTACCTGTTAGGAGGTTATTCATGAAGAACAGGAAGTTCAGGGGAGTAGGAAAGAAGTCAAATTGCTTTCCAAGAATATGAAGAAAAGCTTTTTAAAACCAGTATACTTTGCCATTTTATCTTTGCTTCTTTCCCAAGACAAAAGATTTTGCATTGTGACTTTATCACAATTGGTTTTGTGTCAAGAAAATTAAATGTCATTGTTCTCCAAAATGATAAAGCTGCAAAATAAAAAAAAAAAAATTAAAAAAAAAAAATAAAAAAAACCACAAAAAAAAGCCCAACAATAAACACAAACAAAACCCCCAAACTAATAAACAAACAAAAACCCAAAAGTATTTCAATTCAACTGCAAGATACATAAAATGCTACCTGCCAGCATCAGTTGTTTGGTTCTGCCAGGGTGCAAAGGCTTCCAAACCAGCATAGCATGCTTGAAAGATTCCTGTAGTAGATTCATCACAGCAGAGAAGTTTAGCAGGACATGAGCAAATACAGAGATTATCGTTTCAGAAACTGGATAAAGGAAACAATTTCTTCAAAGCTCTCTGCTATGGTTATGTTCATTAATTTACCACAAGAAAAACATAAACCTTTAAAATAGATTATCAAACCAACAGTGGAGTTTTCAGGAATGAGTAATTTTCCCTACTCTGTGAGACTGGGCTTAAGCAGATGCCACTCTTGGAGGGAGCCTGGGAGCACAAATACAGAAGGGCCAATTCCACCCTGTCAGGAAGAGGAGCTGCTCTTTCCACTCTCTGTGGTCATGCAGTTTGCCTGTTCCAGACTGGGAGGTTGGAAATTCTAACTAATTTAGAAGCTTGAGATATTGCTTCAATAGAAGATATTTTTATTACATCTCCTTTACAATGTAAGAACTACTGTCTTTAAGTTTAAAGCACTACTCCAGTATAAAAGAAGCTTTTCTAAAAGTTACTTTATCCCCCAGAGCTCAAATAAGGTTATATAAACAGACAAGTATTTGTTAGCACACAGAATATAAGAAGCCTTTTTTGTCTCAGGTATTGTCTAATTTATTTTTTTTTTTGTGTAAAATGTTGACACATTTGGTAGGTGCCAACAGGTTGAATAATCCAACAGGCAGCTCTCTTTTCACTACCTACCATTACCATCACAGCATGAAGACTGGTTTTTGTCAAAATAAATGAGGCTATTCCATATGACATTTTCCTCAGTAACTCCAACAGCTGTAACCTGAAACAGGGTGGGGAAAAAAAAATACCCAAGTTAACCCCAAAACCTTTTATTTATTTAGAATTTAAAACACTGACTGCATCACATAATCTTAGTTTTTATGCTTTGCTCTTCCTCTTCTTCTTGTCAGTACAAACCACATACCATGCATACTTAGAACCTGGTATATTCCCAGTTAAATTGGAAAACATAGCAGCATCCAAGCATCCACAATTACCTGCACTGAGATGTACATGGATCATCATTTATCAGTCACTTTGCTTATGCAAAGTAGGTATTGCAAACCACACAGATGATAAAAGGAGTGTGTGCAGAAGGTATCTAGGAGATAAAAATCTATGTGGATCCAAGGCAGAAAACATGCTTTTAACCTAAAAGAAAAATCAAACTCCACAGCTGCCTTTGAGAAACTACAGCATGTCAAATTCAGCGCTGCTTTCACTTAGATCATCTCTCTTAAAAAGGCTGTAGATGTTGGGGTGTTTTTTTCTTCAAATTTAAGCTTTTTCTAAAGCTGGGCTAGGAAAAAAAATGAGACTGTGAAACAACTTCATGTGAGAAGCTTGTGAAGAAGATGTTCAAATCATGGCTTCCCTACTTCCTGTGCCTTTTCTCCCCACCATGACTGCACTTCATTTACATGTATGAACAGCACAGATGAGAGCCAAGATAAAAAATTTAAAAAGCTGTGATGTTTTATATCCCATTACCAAAGTGCCACGTGCAAACCCAAGCTAACAGCCCTCTGCTAGACAAAGGGGAACAGAAGTAAGATCTGGCACACTGGATGCCAGGTAGGAGTGACCGTATTTGTGAAAACTACTGTAGAACAGGTACTGTATCACAAGTGGCAAAAATTCCTTCCCAGGATGATTACAGCAGGAGCAAGGCTGCAGACAATTGAATTAGGTTTTCAGGTACTGTGCAGTCTGTAGCCATCTGACCCAAGGGCACAGCTCACACACAAACACATATATATATATATACACTTTGGAACATCTAAGGATGGGAAAGAGTGCTCTGGCTTGCTAAAGAACTCAATGTTCAGTCGCTTGCAGTGGGGCTGTTCTTAGGGGGCACTCAGAAATAAACCAAAATAGGGCCCTTTATGGCTTTGGGGGTTAGTGTTTCTTGGGGTTTGTTTTGTTCATTGAGGAGTGGATTTTTGAAGATGTGTTGAGAAATTCTAGGGGCAAGCACTTTACATTATTAGACCACGCTAGTTGTCTTACCACTGACCACAATGAAAAATAAATTACTTTTACCTGAAATTATTGGCGATTCAAGATGCAACAACACAAATCTTGTAGCCTTACAAAAACAATGTGTATGGACATTCAGGTGAAAAAAACATGCACAAATATTCTATTCATAAAAATGAATCAGTTCCACATTTGCACACTTGTTTGTACAAAATTAAAGGGGCAAAGGACTAACTTTCAACTGATTCTCCACATTCTTAAACAGAAAAAGTTACCAAAGGACAAATGTAACACTGGCCATTAAACAAAGGAAAGGTTCCACCTTTCTTCAGATAAGCACTGGAAACAGCACACGGAATCAATCTCTCAGTGAGCTTATTCTTTGGAAAGGGGACTCCTCGTTCCCCAGGGGTGCTGTGGTCTGTTGTGTGCCTACAGGTCACTGTCCTCACCTGCCTCCCAGCCTGGCAGCTGAGCAGGTAGCTCAGGTTCTGGCTTTGGGTAGGGCACCATTTGAGACCATTTCAGTCTCGCAAAGGAGACTGTAGGATCTGAAATAACATAAGGCTAAATTCAGGAACTTGTCAGACACAGCAGGTCAAGTTACTGAGCAGCACTAAGGGTTCTGTGTTTAAGAACCTGTCTTGAAAGAGACACCACGTGTGTCTTACCTGGAACTCAGCTGCTGGTACTGGACTCATCAAAGCAGACACTGCCTGCTACCACACTGTCAAACAAACTTGAGGGTAGGGCTGGAGATGGAAGGAGAGGTGAACAATTAACAATTTGCCTAGAAAATGAGAATTGAATTCAAACCAATTGTTTTGCCTTTTCCTCTGTTCCAAAACACAGAGTAATAGAAAGGAGAATCAGAGATTCCTTTCTTCCATCATGGTATTATCCAGTGCCCCCAGCTGTTTTAGATACCTGGAAGGTGGGGCCAGAGTTCAGGTCCTCAGCTTTTGTGACTTGCATTCACTCCTCAACCTCTGCCCATTCCTTAGGGTGCCAGGCTGCTTGGCAGTATCCTCACTCCAAGCCCAGCGTCCTCACTGACAGCAGCCTTAGCTGCTTCTGATTGTACAGATGCAGCTCAGTACCAGTTGATGCAGCTCTCCAGCTCTCCAGTCTCCCTCTACTGCAGCCTCATTAATCAAAATGGATGTTGGCAAACTGCAGTAAATGACAATGAAATGTCTTCAGCGTCTCCTAAGTTCTCTTGAAAACCGTGTACACGGAAATTCAGACGTTTCACTCGGCTGTGCTGCACTGCTGACACTGCAGCACACTTTTTCAGAAAAGCAAATGAAAACAAAATACAGAACCTTCTCCTGGCACATACAGGTCACAACTAAATGATTGAACAGAAAATGCTTGGTTTAACCAAGTTCTACTGAACAAGCCAGAGTGAAAGCTTCAGGACATCACCTTATGTGGGGGGGAGGGAAGAGCATATTAAAAATAAAAGCAGAGGAAGTGCCACAAATGCTTTCACTGCACTGAGCATCTCTGCGATTGGTCAGGGGAGCTGTTGCTCCATAAACTCTGCTTGCTCCTGCCCCACAGATTAAGCCCTGCTCCCTGTTACAACAGACTGAAGCACAGCACAGCAAGCTGTCCCCAATTACTAACCCTGATGGCCATCCTCCCTCAAGAACAGTAACAAGTTTGCCCGAGATCCTAAACTCCCTCAAACTGAGCTGTGTGCAGGCAGAAAATTATAGTCCGCAAACGTTTCATGCTAAGCCTAGCAAACTTGTGTTCTGTAACTTCTGGTTTCCAAAGCAACAGAACACGGTCCAAATCCCTCCTTGGGTATTATCAAATAGGAATCCCTTTCAAGTGCGTCATCATTGTAAGAAGGAAAAGCAGGGAAACAAAAGTGAGGCAATTTCAAAAGGTACTAAACTAAAGGCAGAAAATAAATTAAACACCCTCCTCAAAGAAAAGAAGCCTTGGGTTTACAACTAAAATACCTTTACAGGGGATTATTTTAGATTTTTAAATTTAAAAAAAATGTTTTCCTTTTGTGTGGGACCCATGTATTAAAATCAGCACAGACAAAACTGTACCTGAGTGTCTAAGAGTCTCGCCTGTCCCAGGAGTAACTCTGAATTGCAAATCAAAGGTGTGCCCTAGCCTGGGGAAAAGTGCTGAAAAAATACCTAGTGCTTTAAGATATGAAATGGAAAAACTAACATCCTGCCTCTTCAGCTCCTACTCTAATGCAAAGCAATGTTGAATTTGGAACAAACCCCAGAAACTTAATAAAATTAACAACTTTAATGTCCTGACAACTGATATGCTGGAGCAAGCCCTGAAGGGCCCATGGGATTCAGTAATACACTTTGATCATAAAAAGAGGTGTTAAAGTGAATGATCCCAAATACTGGGCCGAGCTACTGAAAAAATCCCTTACATATAATTAAAAAGATTGAGTTAATAAGGATATTGCATTAATTTGGGTTCATCAATAAAACAACTCCAACAGCTTTAGGTGTCATCTTGAAAACCAGCATTAATGTGGAAGTGTTGAGCAGAAAGTCAGACTTAAATAGGCAGCACTGAAACTCAATTTATTTGTGGGGAATAGGAAATTTCTTCTGCAATTACAAAAAGTAACTGGCCAAGAAGTCACAAGTCCTTCATCACAGGAGTCACATGTGGAAATTACAAGATACGCTTTTTTGGGGGAATTGAAGCAATACATGAGAGGTATATAATAAATAAATGCATGTACAAACAGGTTACAAATAAAACTGAATTATTTAGTTCTGGTTTGAAGAGTATTCTCACTCCTCAGTCCCTCACAAAGTTTTATTCCTATGTAAAGGCGCAGTAAAATGACTGCAGCAGCCAGGCTAGGGCCAGATTTGACTGCTTCGAGTTTTAGAAGCCTTTTAGGAAGCCCAGACACTTGCTCAGTTTGTGAACCCACTCCAAACTCTGTGTTTCTATTTGGGTACTGTTGTACTCAGTCCAGCTAGATTAAAGCTAACTAGAGATGCCTTCTCAACATAGCAAAGCCATAGCCTCAGGCTCCCTGGACCTGTAGGCAGCATGTCCTCACTCCCAAGCTATTTTTGGATTGCACAAAATGGATGTCAACAGACCTGCTGTAATCAAACACTGGTTAAAAACAGCACCTGTCTTCAGCAAAGAGACGGCTCGTGATGGCTTCCACAGATGTTCCTAAAATGCTGTGCTGCTCTAATCAGTTTTCCAGAGGTCCATGCATCACGCTCTCTAGGGAAGGGCAGAGTGTGCACATGGCAGACTGACATCAGGTGAGGAAGCAGAAGAAAACAGTATTACGTAACAGAGAGCTGGCTTTCAGTCTAGAAGAAACCGGCCTCTCATTTGGCGTCTTTCTTTTGTCACCATCTTTCACACCCTCCCGCTTACACTCCAAGGTCTGCAAGCCTTGTCTGGAAGCACACGGTGCCGGCGTGACACACAGCACAGTGCCAGTGCAAGGCTCCACACAGTGGCAGTGTGGCACACGACAGCAGTGTGCCACTCACGGCAGCACTAGGGTGACACACAAAACACTGCTGGTGTGACAGAGCTGGGACATGCGGGCAGGGTGGGAGGTCTCTGTGTGCCAGCTGGGGTGCAGAAAAACACACCTGTCAAAATGCCAGGAAAGGGCAGAACGAGGGGGCGATATAAAAAGTTGTGCTCGCTATGGCCGCCTTGGCTCCCCTCATCCAGCCCGGGCCGCGCAATAGAAACCACCATGCGCGGGAGCTGGGGCCGTCCTCAGGGAAACCCGCCATGGAGGGGGCAGGGGATGCCGGCCCTCAGGGAAACCCGCCATGGAGGGGGCAGGGGCTGCCGGCCCTCAGGGAAACCCGCCATGGAGGGGGCAGGGGCTGCCGGCCCTCAGGGAAACCCGCCATGGAGGGGGCAGGGGCTGCCGACCCTCAGGGAAACCCGCCATGGAGGGGGCAGGGGCTGCCAGCCCTCAGGGAAACCTGACATGGAGGGGGCAGGGGCT
>NC_031781.1:1604760-1605933 GCF_001522545.3 Parus major | reverse complement strand
CTCAAGTCTAGGAAACGGGGCAGGGGAGACCGAAAGCTTCCCCTGAGACGCTTTCTGGAAGGCCTGCAAGGACCCTGTCTTTCTTCGGGACACAGTGTGATCATTATGCACAGTGTCTTGCCCTAGATGCCCCCTCTATTCCAGAAGGACTTTTGTCCACTTCATCGCTTGTCTGTCCCTCCAGTTCCAGGGCCTCCAACCTGCTCTGTAAGGTACTAAATGTGTAAGTTGACTGCGAGGTTTCAGAATAAAGCAGTCAACATGGCTCTAACTAGGTTTTTTTAGTCAGGCTTACAATATATTTTGAGAAGAAGGAGAGAAGGGGGAGATTCCACACCAGAATCCAGCACAGTCTGGCCAGCTTTCTCAGCTGGGTTCTTGAAGCACAATGCCCAGCGCTCGCACTGCACCATCTTTACCTGTGTTCTGGTGACCAGGACCATCCCATGGTCAGGCCCAGGATGATGTTGGTGCCAAAGCCCTGTTGCCTGCAAACATCACACTCTTTTTTTACCCAGCTGGAGCTGAGTTCAGCCTATGTGCCGAGTTTACTTTATCCGAGTTTTCCTTATCTTGGCAGTTCTACCAGATGTCTTTATGGCCCCTAAATCCTGCATCCTTTTTGTCCCCTGGCAATGGGCATCCTTCTTCTCAAGCTTTGTCAGCCTCCCTCTGGCTCTGAGATCGCTGAAACTGAGCCTTAAAAAGACAATTGTAGCAACAAGTCCTTTACTTTCCTAACACCTGGATATCACATGGAGCTCACAGGCTGCTGTGTGTGTCACAGGTGAGATGTCTCTTCTTGTGGATCAGGCTTGAAAGTGTGTAAAGCTCAAGCATGAAAGGCCATAATTTCTTCAGGAAATGTGACCTAGGCCGCAGTTTGCAACAGCTCCGCGCCCGCCCCTTCCTGAGAGCCAGAACGCTGGCGGCGCCATTCCAGGGCTGAGGGCGCTCCCTGCTGGGCGAGAGCCGCCATGACAGCGTGGGCGCCGCGCGGCGGGGGCTGGAGGGCGGGAAGGGGAGGGCGGGCGCGAGGGGCGGGGCGGTTGGTGCCCAGAGCCGGGCTCGCGCTGCTCCCTCAGGGCGTTCCCGGCCCGCGCTCGGGAGCCGTGCGGCTCTTGCTCGGGCTCTGGGAGAAGCGTGCGGCCGCTGCTGGGCCCCGGCCCGCAG
>NC_031781.1:1580441-1604660 GCF_001522545.3 Parus major | reverse complement strand
TGACCACGGTGTGGGCAGGCAGGAGCCAGGCAGGGGCTGCTGTGACCAGTGGGGCCCCGAGGGGCTGGGGGAGTCCAAGCTGAGCGTCCCTGGGCTGAGGGCACATTTCCTTCAGTGCCATCACCTGAGCCTGCACCTTCTCCACTGGCATTCCCAGGAAAAGAGCGAACCATCAAGACCATCTCCAGGGACACAGCCTGACCAGCAATGTCAGCAGGCAAAACAAAGTCTCTCCCCAGTTAACACACGCTTGATAGGACCTAACCGGTGGGCCATCACCAATCCTGCAGGGTGCTGCACAGGGTCTGCTGCTCTGGGCAAGGGCCAGAAGGGAAGGGAAGGGCCATGTAGCTGTGGGCCCCAATGGGGCTGACAAACAGCACTGGAGGCACAAGAACCCAGCTGCAATTACACTTGATTTCCAGGTCAAAACACTCGGTGTAGCTAGGCTGGGCTTCCCTGTAAGGCACGTGGGGGCTTTGGAGTCCCCCATGAGGTGCACGGGAGGCTGGGGTCCCTTGTGTGACACACAGGGATACTTCAGGTTCCCTCCGAGGTATGGAGGGCACTGGGGTTCCCTGTAAGTCATGCAAGGGATTTGGAATCCTATGTGAGGCATGCAGGGGCTCTGGGATCTTTCCCAAGGTGTGCAGGGTGATGGGGCCTCTCCTGAGGTACATGAGGGGGGTTTGCGTTCTTATTTGAGATGTGGAGAGGGCTGTGGGCTCCCATCAGCCTGCTGGTGCTTTGTGTCCCTCCTGCTGCACGCAGTGGGGCTGGAGTCTCTTCTGAGGCACTCAGGGGACGGGGTCCCTCCTGGGGCAGGTCCGGCTCGGGGCTGCCACGGCCCAGGGGTAGCCAGGGGCAGCCAGGGGCAGCCAGGGGCAGCCAGGGGCAGCCAGGGGCAGCCAGGGGCAGCCGCCATGCCGGGATGGCGGTGCCGAGGGGCCGAGGTGGCGCTGCACGGGCACGGCTCAGGCGGTGCTGAGCACCCCGAGACGAGGGGCCATGGCCCGCCCTGCCTCCATCCGTGCTGGGAACACAGACAGCCCCGCCGGCAGAGCGGCGGCACCGGGCCCCAGCCAGCTCTGAGGGGAACAGAACCGATGGCAGAGGAGCCGTGGGGCCTGCCCGGCTCTCCGGGCCTGTGGGCAGCCCGGGCGGGAGCGGCTCGCTCTGTGCCGCGCTCTCCCCACAGAACGGGGCTCCGACTGAGCACCTTGGGCATGCTGAGGGCGATTCGGGGCCGCAACTGAACTTGCCAGGGAGAGAAACTATTCATAGGAGACTTCTTTAGGCCTTTCTAAAGATGAACTGAGAAACAACTTCAAATGCCAGGCTAAATAGTGTGTTCTAATGTGTGCTGATTTTTTGAAAACGATTTCTTTGCAACTCCCTGTCAGGCCCGTGGTGCTGTCCCAGCCAGCACCAACACCCAGGAGCTCTGCTGTGTGCAGCATGGCTGGGACAAGGGAAACGAGTTCACATCCCTACAGATGCCCTCTCTGCCTTTAGAGTTAACACGCAGTAGCAATATTCCAGCAAGAGCAGGTATTTTTACACCCTCAGGACAGTGTGTTCTTGTGGTCCTTGTGGTGGATCAGAGAGGAAAGCCAAATTTGATGGACTAAACTTGACTGTAGGAGAGGGATAGCTCAGCAGAGGGCCTGGGGACACAGTGACTGGCACACAGCAGGAAGACCCCAGACTATCACAATTCAGCTGGGAGGGTATAAAAGTCCAGGGGTTCTTGGTTCAGGGTCCCCCAGAGGCACCAGCTCAAGCTGCCACTGTTGCACCGTGATAAAATTGTTTGAAGGATCCAGTGGTCTGACAGTCTGCTATGGGGTACATTCTACATTTCCAGTCTTTTGGGCATTTGGGTGTTGCAGTCAGCAACCTCAGGATCTCATCCAGGGAAGCAGCGGGATTCTGGGGACCAGCATCAAACACCAACAAGATGGGCTCCCGGTTCATGAAACCATTTATTCAGCATGGGAACAAACTCAGTCCCGGACCGGGAGGCCCGAACAGAGGCACAGCAGGGGTTTTTGAGGGACAGAACCCCCGAGGGTCTCCACCCTTGAGGGTGGAGTTCAGGGTCAGGGACCAGTAGAAGCACAGCAAGGGAGAACCCCCCAGGGACTCAAACCCAATCAGAGCACCTGGGCCGCCCTTCACAAGGGGTTTGGGGTGGGACAATGGAACTCTTTGTCGCCCCCGAGGCACTCTGCCACATTTGGGAGCTTTTGATTTTGCTTTCCACCCAAGATAAATAAAACCCCCAAAAGTGCACAAATAACTCCTTTACCATTTCCTACTTTTATTTTCAGCTGATTTTTATATTGTTCTATTTGCTCTGCTACCTTGTCCTCATCTTTCTAAAATTCATGGGCCTAGTCAAGTCCAGCCTGGGATGGTGCACACATTTTGTTTAGTTCTCTAGTAACTTATCCCCAGCAATTGTGCTGACCACACCCATTTAAACTATTGCAAAAACCTAACCCTGGGCTGCAGAATGTGAATCACACTGTCAGTGTGTGAGATGGCAGAGCATCAGGGCAGGCACTGAAGAAGATTGCATTCCGTAGAATAGATTTGTTTAACCTGACTGCTAATGCTAACACTGAACTGCCTGTCACGTTGCCTTGCCTCTTTACTAAGCTGAATTTGTGTTTGTGATTCACATGTGATACTTTCCTTTCAAATGTGCCTATTTTAGGTGATTCTGACAAAGTGGCTGTTTGAATTTGAATTTGATATAAAATCATCCAACAGTTGAGGCGTGTATAAATTGCCTATATTTCAAACTGGTCTATTTTTAACTCTAAATGTTAGTCATTTACAGAAATGAATAAATTTCAGAAAAGGATAAATTTTTGTTAAAACTACTTAAATCTATCCAACTAGATGAATTGCTCATTCTGCAAACTGGCATTCCAGTCCAGATCCTAAGGCTGTGACCCAAAACTCTGTTTGGATGATGACCCAGCTCTTTCTGTTTTATTAGATTAAAATGCCTCTTCAAAGTGTATTGCAGCTAATAATGTTTTAATTAATGTGGTTTTTTTTAGCATTATTATCTCACACTTCCTTCTGTAAGTATTTGCTGGATGTAAATATGGACAGAATCATATCCTCATAAAGATTTCATAATGAAGTGTTTTTTCACTTAGAAGCAATAAAAGTTTAGCTAATAAAGTAAGATGTTATCCTTATTCAAAGCACTTAAAATGCCTCAATCAATTTTCTGTTAAAAACAATTTGAAGCTTTCTCAGCCAAAAAATTCTAAATTAGGGCTTGATGACTACTGCTCAACAGAGTGCATTTCTCTACTGCAACACCTCCTAGAAATACTTTGGTTGCAATTATTTAAGAGATCTGAAGGAAAATATTGTCTGCTGTCAATAACAGATCTCAAGATCTGTCAATCTATCCATTATTACTGTTGGTCTTCAAAATTTCTGAAAGGAAAAGCAGTTTCACAGGTTCAATCAATATTTATTTTCTGCAAAGTGAAATCAAACATCATTAATGTAAACATATGTAATACATAATTATTAACTCAATCCATTAAACTTTTGGGGATCATGGCACTGAACTTATGGCAATCATGTAACTTGAAAATAGTGTTTCTTGCCAATAACAGAGGTTTCTAAATCAATAAACACATTTGAGAACAGGAGAACCCTTCACAATATAAAAGAACAGTGCTTGAAACCAAATGCTACAGAGAATGGTCACATGGAACTGCTTTTAAAACTATGTAGACTGAACAACTGCCACTAAAACTGCATCTAAAAAAATAAAATGCTTTGTTAATAACTTCTGTTACCTAAAGTTAGGTAGATCATGCCAGGTAGCACAAAATACAGTAGCTGAAAAATGCAAAATTATTTGGTAAGCCCATCTAATGCTTCAGCAGAGTGGTGAAGAAATCAAGAAGTATTCTCTGTCCCTTCTTTAATACTTTTCCTTTTTTCTTCCAGCGCTTGTTTCAATACAGTTTTCAAGGTATTGTAAACATATGGCCCATTCTCAGAATCGAAGCTTGTCTAATAAAAGAGAGAAGTTTCAGTGAAGTTGTTAGAGATGCCATCCAGCAAAATGCAAAGCAGATGCACAACTTTGAGATTTATCAAAAATCTTTGAGATTTATCAAAGAAAAGATGTGTTTTTCATGGAGTGCTTGATGGTAAGTGTTTTCAGTTTAATGCTGACTAGGCATTAAAATAAAGCAGAAGAAGGAGAAATGTGGTGATTGTTTTAACAGGCAGATTTACAAGAGATGGGGAAGCAGCACGGTGAACATTTTGTTCAAGCTCAGATTTCATTGGCTGAATCTGAGAAGAAATCTGAGCTGAGCAATAGCTTCACCTGTCACTGTTACAGAATGAGCCCAAAGCAGAAATTAGTTATTCACATCCCGTGCTACAGGCCTGGAACAGAACTGACTTGCACTGTAATTTCAGAAAATTATTTAATCTGATGGAAAGACTTCACATAGTACAGAATCTACCAAAGCCTTTGGTAACTACTCCCAGTGATTAGTCAGTGTCACTCTTTAAAATTATTTTTCCCATAATTTGAAGACGTCCATGAACTAGCAGTGGTCCAGAAAGGGAAAAATGAGACTCCAGGATTAAGAGTGTAGTGACAGAATTTAATTTTGTTGAGAATATTTCTAACCCTTTATGCATGTGATTATTAAAAAATGTAAACTCTGAAATAAATAAGCTTCACACTGAAGTGTGAAGGAATTGCTGTAGCCTTTCTCACAGTGGCCTCCCTCTGTTGACTGATTCACCCTTCATGATTTAAACCAAGTAAATACAGTATCATGGACAATTATTTGGGATTACTTGCCTTGGTGAAAGCTTTAATAGCACGAGCAAGTAAGGCCTCCTCCACATCAGCTGGCAGCACTTGCAGGTTCACCACACAGTGTAAAATACAAAGGATGGTCTGACACTGCTCCTGGTGGGGAAAAGGAACAGCAGCTCATTAGAAGAAATACTTCCATTAAAAACAGTTTAGCACCCAGATTTTGTTAACAGCTGTTTAAGCACCAGGTTGTGCCTTCCTGTGCTGAAACCTTCATGTGCAGGATTTGGTGGGGAATTCCCACCAGCCCAAAGAGCCTCTGCATAATTATTTCTGTCATGATGGGAAAACTCTTCTCCTGAGTACCATAATTCCTCGGAATTTCTGGGAATTTTCAGATTTCCTCCATGAGCCATAGCCTTCCTGTGAATTGGCATAGGAAAGATGAGATTTGATCTTTTCAGCCCAAAATGTTGTGCATGTTCATGGCTCTTTTCCCCATCTTGCACCCCTCTCTGTTCTTCCAAGTCTCTGTAACCACTGGAAGCTGTCAGAGAGACACCTGAGCAGTGCTTGCAAGGAGGAAGAAAGAGAGGAACAGATCTTTGTGGCTGCTCCTTCCCGTCCCTTTTCCAGCTTAATTAAGGGGCCAGAGCATCTGTCACACAAGCTCTAGGTAACTCTGTTTTGAGCAAGACACTTGGACTGGAAGATACCCAGAGATATCCAGACAACTCATGCAATTTGATGCAGAATGAATTCTCATTCTGATTTTGAAACAGACTGAAGTGGCTTTTTTAAAGTGCAATTCCTTTGCCTAAAGTTAAAGAATGAATTTTCAGATCCAATATATACCTTTCCCAACAAGTAGAGTGCATCCTGGGATTCTGTGCAATTTTTTGCCAGCATGTCAATATCATCTTTGGATATAATAGGTTCTTTCAGCTGTTCTATCCATGACCACATCAAGCTGCAGAGGATAAAAGGGTCTCTCTCGGTGCAGATTTTATCCCAAGCTCCATCTCGAGAATTCAGTTCTTTCTTAAAAACAAAACAAAACCAAACCCTGAAAATACATTATCTATTTACCTTTGCCAACATTCTCTTTGATTGTAGCAGTGTTTGGCTGCTTATGTTCCAACAAAAAAAGACTTAAGAGTTACCCAAAAAGTTTGTATTTTTTTTCAGAGTACCAACATTAATCAGCAATAATATAAATGATCCTTTAAAACAGAAGGATGACAGCAGCAGTGCAGCTGAGAACCTTACAATACTCCACTGGAATACATAAATCAGCTCTGCATTCCAGCTTCAAAGCAAATGCTGCTAAGAGAATTTCAGTTTGACAATAAGCAATTAAGTTTCTACTAAATTCTTTTTCTTCTACTCACAAATCCTCTGATTAGTTCTGAGAAAGTACTGATGAAAACCAACTCAAACCTGTACTACTTCAGTGCCACCAGTAGCCACATTACAACCAGAGATAATGGCATTCATTTCCTCCAGTCAGGAAACTGAACATAACCAGAACCTCCACCCTCTTGCTACAGACCAGAATGTTTAAGTGCATTTTGCCAGCCTGTGAAAGAACTGACCTGGGACCTCATAAAAACTGCTGTCCCAATAAGCCATTTCAAAGCTCCACACATCATTTTTGCCATTCCAGAAATTCACTGAGGTGAAATATGCAGAGCCCATAGCATGAAATTGAGTTAAAAATTACCTGCCACATTTCTACTTTCTGCTTCACTTCATCCTCTCCCAGAAATTCATTTATGTCTGCAAGTGCTTTGGCTGCCAAAACTCTTCGGGCTTCCAAACTTAATTCTGACTGCAGAACAATGTGTGGAATTGTCTCTGACACCTCTCTGCTACCCTGGCTTTCGTATCCAATGGTAAAGTTCACTTTAGAAGAGGAAGAAGAAGAGTCAGAGTCCTCAGAGGTATGGACTCTCCTGCCATATATGTTGGTCTTGTGGTCCTTCCTATGATCAGTCTTGTTGGCAAAGCTGTGCCTCAGCATCACAGGTTCTTTAGGATTGTGGATGGACGCGAGGCCTGATGAAAAGGTCCTGCTGCGTTGTACTTCTCTGGCAGAGTTCCTTCTGTGATAGGAGACATCCCTTTGTCCATCCAAACTAAATCTCCCTTGACTCCAGAACATGCACGTGTTATGCACTAATGCTTCTTTGTTTAACTCCAGCTGTGGCTTTACCTCACCTGTGGCAGAACATTCCTCCCCACTGCTCTGCTTGGGTTTGTTGTTCACTAACATCTGAGCAGGCACTATCCAGGCAGTGTCATCGTGTTCCGCAAGAAACTCAGTTCTCCTTAGGTCTGACTCGCTGTAGCTCAGACGCCTTCTCAGAAGAGTAAAAGGCTGAAGGCATTCGACATTCCTTCTTTCACAAAAAGAATCACATTCGTGTCCCAGGGAGCAGTGCGAGTCCTGGGTGTCGAGAGCAGAGGAGTGGACGTGGGACGAGTCTGATGCGTTGCTGTCGTGCCTGACCAGCTCCCGCTCGAGTTCCGTGGGTTCCAGCTGGGACACAGTCTTCTCGATCTCAGCTGAGAGGTCTGGGATGTCCAGCAGCTCTGCCTCTACCACCTGTCGGTTCTCAGCCAGGTCCAGCAGCAGCTTGCACACCAGGTGGATGAGTTTTGGCACGTGTTTGAGGTGCCTGCTCTCGTAGCCGTGCAGCAGGTGCCTCTGGCGGGTCAGGTACTGGGACAGGGTGACCGCATGTGCCTTGGGCTCGCAGCACGCGAAGACGTTGCGGAGAGGGACCAGGAACTGGGAGAACTCCCTGACACACAACAGCTGCCCCCGTGTCTGGATGGAATTGGGCCTTTTGGCTCTGACAAACAGAATCGCTTGGTCAGCACTCATTCTGGTGGCAAAAACTAAGTAGCAAGCTATTAGAACACCTGGAAAATATAAACAGGGATTAGTGAAGGAACTGTCAGACTAAAACAAATAGTGGAAATATGGGATAGAAATTAATACAGGTATATACACAGTGTCCTCTATTACATGATGCTGTTACTTTAATGTAATTGCCTGTGAAGAAGCCCTGCTCACTGCACTGCAGCCTCCCCACAGCCTCCCCAGGAGTTCCACCATGCACAGACATGGGAGCAATGGGGGCTTCTATGGGAAGAGCACAGCCAAAAAAGACCTGAAAGAAGCAATTTAAATTTTAGGTGCTCCACCAAATCTACCTGATCCAACAGTGAGTGGCAGGTTTGTGAATGTGTTATAAATACTGGACAATGAAAATGTACTAGGGGTGTTTTTCCCCTCCAAAAGCAACTGTCACGTTTGAATGTAATGGAACAATTATACAGATTAAAAACTTCTCTAACCTTACAGGTCTTTGGTTTTCATATACTAAAACTAAATTTCTCTAGACATCAAGGACTTTTGGACAAAGCAGTTTAGCACTTTTAACCATTTTGTAGAGGTCCACCTTGCAATTATAGAGAATTATTAATTATATTAATAACCCAGTTATTGCTGGTTAATAACCAGAGATGGCTGAGGTTCCTAGAGGCACATACCTGTCCTCCCGAGTCCTGCGTGGCAGTGAACAGCCACCCTCCCCTCCTGCAGGGCGAAAGACATCACCTTTACCATGTCAAGGATAGTTGTCAGAGATGCCACTCCATAATCCTTCCATCCAAAATTATAAAAATAAACTGAAATAAAAAGAGAGACAGTGATTTTTGTGCCACACCAAATGTGAAAGGTGTAGTACTATTTGCAGAGGAGAGATTACTAATAAGAAATTATAGTGCTAAAATTGCATAAAGGAGCTTTAAAATCTGACTACATCTTGTTTGCAAGAGATTATTTCCCCATTTCAGTGTATGCTTGCTATTGAAACCTGATAGATACACGAAGCTAGCAAAGATTTGTTGAACTCAAGTTCAGCTAGAATATAAAAGGTGTAAAAAAACAGTGATTCATGCAAAATTACTGAGCTATATATAGAAAGAGGGTAATTTTTTCTTTTCAGAAATACAAGCACCTCTTCAGTCAACAGCTGCTTCTTACAGACAGAACTTTCTCTCTTCTCACCATCACATGGAAATACAAAAATTCTGTCAGGAGCAGTGTCCTCACATGAAATAACTTTTATAGTCTAGGTAAGAAAACATGAGTGTACCAGAAGTTAACACACCGTTAATGGCTCGGGTATTGGTGAATGCAGAAGAAAAAGAAAAAGGGAACAGTTGTCCTTCCTTTAGAACACTTGAACACAAACCCTCCATCTCTGTCTGCATAATACACAATCTTCAATGTGTTATTTGCTCTTCATTGTATCTGCCAGGTTTCACGTTTTCTGCAATGTTTCCTACACAGCTGTGTTTAGCTCACAGGAATTCCAGTCAAAATATCCTTAAATGCCAAAGTCAATAATTAATGAGGAACAGCAGCAGGAGGGAACTTACTGCCAGCCTCCATAAAGGCTTCAGGAAGGTAGGTGAAGCCACTCTCCTGCTCCAGGGGGTTCCCACAGCTTGCGTGCTCCCCAGGACGCTGAAGGTTAATTATGGTTTTTATGCCACATCTTAAGGAAGGAATAGATGAGTCAAAGTATTACAAACAGCCAAAATCTCATTATCCCTGATTTTCTGAAACACACATTTATTCTTAGTGGAGAATAAATCTTTACCTGTAGAGTGTTAAAATGAAAGGATCTTTATCAACAATCCAAATCTACGTTGAAAGAGAAAATGGATCAGGAATGATACCAGTAATACTTACAATAAATAATGACTGAATTTGTTACCTTTCAAACTGCTCAATAATGTTGTACTTCTCAATTAATTCTGTTGAAGGTCGAGCCATAGCCAGGATGTTATCTGTTATCCTGAAAAATTAGAAAAGTCAATAATAATGTTATCATGTAGAATTTCCTGGGTATGAGTCTTCCAAAATAAAAATAAAAATAAAATAAAATTATATTTAAGAAAGAGAGAAATACCTTGGTGATTAATTAGAAATTACTTTTAAAAATTCTACTATGCCACAGTGTTAGTGATAAATCTTGTTAAACTGATACAGATAGAACATTATCAAAAGACAATTACTGGAACTGCTTAAATGCCAGGACACCAATAAAAATGCCTTTGAATAGAAATCTGGACTCAGATCCCTGTTTGTGCCTTTAAGGTTTCTAAGTGCTGTTGAAGCATTTGCTGGTGGAAAAAAAACAGTAAGAATGTCAAGATACATTTCATGTGACTCTTTCTGCACATGAACATCCTTCTGAACACATGCCCACATTATTTCATCTGCAGGAAATGCTTTTACTTTTCATTTCTATTATTAATATATTTAATTAATCTGCATCCTCATCCTTAGTAGCCCAGAACAGCTTTTTTTTTATAATTCATGACAGACAGCTATTTATTCTTTTGGATCTAAGCCAAACTCACTGGAAGTCAACAGGAACCTTTCATCATCTTTCCTGGGCTGTGTACAACAGCCACTACGTCAGGTTCTGATTCCAGCTAAAACTCTCGTTATGTTTTACCCTTAGCAGCTGATGTTTCAAAAGCCCAGCTGTTTTGCTGTGTTGAGCTGCTCACCAGGAGGAGTAGAGCCCCTTGATGGCCTGCTCGTTCTGGGTCCAGCGTGCGGGGTTCTCGTACTTGCAGGCGCGGCCACCGCAGGCCATGGAGCACTGCATGTGCCCGGGGATGACGTGGCGCAGCCGCTCCCCCATCTTCGTGTACTTGGCCGTGGGGCGCCTCAAGCTCCCTGCGACACAGGCAGAGCCACGTTAGCCAGGAGCTCACTGAAAAATACCACTTCAACCTCATGATCAACTCACAAACACCATATCTAATCCAGGCTCGTTGTTCACGTAAGGATTCTGAGGGGAAAAAATTGCTGCGTTACTGCCAGTTATTTTTTCTGATGGAGTTAGAGGTGAGCGACATCCTTTGCAGCTGAAAAAAAGTCACAGTCCTCTTCAGCCCGAAATAGTTAACCATGTCCTCATGTGTGCTTCTGTTTTACCTGTTGTTTATAACTGAGCTGTTAGAGTAAAAAGCGCGTATTAACAGCTGAATAAGGAATCAATGAACAAAATACAAAATACAGGAAGAAAATTAAACCTTGCTATTTTATCCACATAAAAAAAATACAGTTAACAGAACACAAGTATAGTAAGACCAAGAAAATACTCAGAACTGCCTCAATGAAAAGTACTTTACTTTTTTTTTCAGGAAAAGTTGCATCCAGCTCCTCGGGGCTGAGCGATGACAGAGCCACCATGACCCGGTGCGTGGACGAGGAGAGCAGCTCCACCACGGAGCTGCGGCGCCGCTGGCTGAGGCGGAGAAGGGGATCAGAGGAGGAATGCCTCCGCCCCTGGAAGAAATGGCTAAAGATGCTGACGGCCGAGCGCCTGCGGGGGGAAGGCTGCATGGCTGCCCGGCCCCAGCTCTGCCCGACGCCGCAGCCCGGGGCGCTCTGAGCGCAGGGGAAGTTGCTCAGCGCTGAAGTTGCGGGAGCGGAGCGGAGCATCCCCGAGCTCGCTCGGCAGCTGGTCCCCGGGCTGAGTGTCGCCATGGAAACGGAGGATGCAGGTGCTGCTGCCAGCCAGCCCCGGGCTGCTCCTTTCCAGAGGGATTGCGTCTGCTCGGGACAAACTGTTCCACCGCTTGATGAAAATAGTTGCGTGTCAAGTAGGTAATTTTCAAAAGGCGCTGGGAACAACCAAAGTGTTTGTCAGAAACAATGGGAGTATTTAGTTCCTGCTCAATAACAGGCATTCAGAAGTCACTAAGACACAAAATGCTCCATTCAACGGAACAATCGAAATGTAGCTGGAGGCTCTGCCTCCTGAGAGATCTGTAAGGAAGCACATTATACTCCCCCACCTCTTGGTTCTTCATTCCACAGCCACCTCTCCTCCTCCACTTTGCTGCTCCAAAATGCATCATTAGCTGTGTAATGATTTGGATTAGTGTGTTCCTGCTGAAATGCTTCAGTACGTGATGAATTGTACACTGTTTGCCTGGACCATTCACATCTTCTAACAAAACACAATTTGTTATCCCAAACAAAAGGCTGGGTTTTTTTTTTTTCAGGGCACAGCTTTTATATGAAGCAAAGCTGTTAACCCTGCAGCCTGAGAGAAAGCAGATCATTAGGAGGAGAAGGTGTGTCAGCTGAGTGCTTCAGGCTTCTGAAGGCCAGTATGAGGTGGCAAATTGCCTCCCACTTTTCTTCCAGTGTGCTGAGCAGGAGAATGAGGTGGCTGGAAAGCTTGCAGCAGTTGAAAAAGAAACTGTGTGGAGAATGGATTATAGTGATGTAAAAAGCCTCTGATATCCCTATGTATGTGCATCAGACTGCACTGGAAGGGGAAAACAAGAAAATCCACTTTAAATTTGTCAATAAACAAATTAATCTCATTGCATTTTCCTAAAATACATATGTGTTTCTTCTTGTACCACAAAACCAGTCAGTTGTACAGAGGAATTTGCATAAGAGGAAATTCATTTCTGGGACAAATTCACCAGGCAGAAATCTGCTTCTTCCTGAGGCACTGAGCAGAAGCTGAGGGCCTGAACTTTGACTGCTGCTCCCCTGCTTTTACAGAGATGTGACAATGTTTCCTGTGGGTACCAAGACTGAAACATTAGCAGTGATACCATGTAAGGAAAGGAAAATGGTCAAAACCTTGACTCTTCATTCATCAGTGGAGCTGATATCAACAGGTGAGGAAACATGTAAAGTTGTTTTTATTTTGGGGGTTGGGTGGAAGAGAAAGGAGCTAAAAAGGAGATGTTTCAAGTGCTACCTGTACTGAAGAAATGTGAAAAATATTTTATAATTAACTACATTCCTTTCTTGCATTTAATTCTCTTTCTCTTCCCAGAAACTTTTCAGTATATATCAAATTATAGTGTAGACAGAAGTGAGGAAAATAGAATGCTGCACATCATTATTTTCCTACTGAATCTTGCAGGTTTGCAAACAAGCACTCACCCAAAATGGTAAGAAAGAATTGCATCCTGTAAAAGTTTAAATAATTAGAATGGGAGTTTTGTTGAGGTTTGTATTTTCAGAGAGTTAGGCAGTTTCTCAACACAAAAATAGAATTGTTTCTTCCATTAAGAGATCTGACAAAATGAAAATTATAGAAAAGATCAACATATTATCACCATGATATGCTGATGAAGTAATGCAGTCTGGTTTTGTTAGAGATATTTTAAGTTTATAAACATGGATAATATTTCTGGGCTTTTAAAAATTTTGTGGTTTTTTTTCCCAGAATTGTTCTAAGCATTTATTATGAATGGCACATCAGAGACAAATTCCTACCTGAACTCATATTTGCCAGATAAACACTGCTCTCTATCAGCGAAGAGTATGGTTGTTCATTTTGCAGCAAAACTCCTGCAGCCATTGCAGTACCTGTTGAAACAATAAAATATTCACTGAAAACAGCTCAAAAAATTCAGAATAAAGCCACATGCTCCTGGTTAAGGAGTCACTGAAGATTCTGGCAGTCAGGCATGGGCTGGTACTTGATAGACAGATTGTCCACAATCCACAGGCTGTTGCTGCTCTTTTCCTTGCACTCTTGGAGTTTGGAATCACATCTGTGATGATTCTCCTCTAACAAGAACACTGAATCCAGGACTCTCTCAGGCAGAAACAGATTTTTTTCTCTACTGTTATTTCTAATACAAGGTAGGTCCTGCTCTGAAGACCTTCTGGCAGAAAGATAAAGCAAGCTGTAAGTATGAACACAGTAATCAGCCACTGTGATGATTAAATAAACCCTTTGCATGGTTCTTGAGTGGAAATTCTTACTCAGTATAAGATCACCCTTCTGTTTCTCTTATCTCTTTAAGAAAATAGCTGCAAGCCTAACAAAAAAGAGCATTTTTTATACCAAACTAAGCACATCTCTGCTGCATCATTAACTATAGAAACTTTGCTAAATAGAAAAACCTTAGGTTCCCAAGTCTGTAAAACCAATATTAGCATTCTGCAGCATAAAAAGGGTTTTGAAAGACATGTTTGCTAAAAAAAATTAAAAAATATACGTCCTGTGGAGATTAAGTGATACAACGGGCCTGTGTGGTGCTGAATGCTTGTTGTTCATCATCCAGCTTTTATCTCTAACCCTGCAAAATTATTTTTGTAGTAAATATTTAAATAAAATTTATTCATTCAAATGAATGAATACATACTTGAATAAATTATTCTTTCAACAATGCCACTGGACTTCATTCCACAAAGTCATCCAGTGCAGCTCTGTTCTTTTGAAGATGCTTTATGGTGGGAACAGATCACACATCTCTATTAACCCTTTCACAGAGCTGCACCAGTCCTCTCACAGGGATGAGAAATACGTTTGTCAATGAAGGACAAAAAGCATCCTGAAACTTCAGAGATGCTCAGCAATGCATCTCTAATGTAAGTACATTAAGAATAATATGAATTAAGAAAACTCTTAATAAAGATTTAGAGTGCCTGGAGAAGTTTCTACTCAGCTACTTGACTTCTGTATCCTGAAAAGTCAATCCTTTAATAAAGTACCTTCATATAATTGCATTCTATTTGGAGAAGCTCCAAAACATCTATATTTATTTTTCCATGGATTTTGAAATCAGTAAGTGATGGCTTCCATTATCAGAGGCAACTTTGAACCTAAAGAAAGAACTTAATTTTATCCCCAGAATTTAATTTTTGGAGTTAATAATACTGAATTAACAAAAATTATTGGTTTCTGTTTCTCAGGAAATTTTCTTTAAAATTCTTAATAGCTTGTCTAGATAACATTTGAAAAAGATATCTTGGCAGCAGAATCACCACCACTATGATTATTTAGTTCTCCTATTTCCTTGCACTCAAGTGATGAAATAAAACAGATTAAATATCAGGGATATTTCTATCATCTACAATTATTTTCCTTTTTTGTTTTGGTTTTTTTTTTGGTTTTTTTTTTTTTTTACCCAGGAATCAGGCTGATAAGAACCCTTAACTGGAAAGGGATGAGATAGAGGTTCATGCACAAGACACTATACCTATTGTATGACAAAATACTAGCAGGATTCTTATAAGTGGCAGAGGTGAGCTCTGTGTTTCTTTATTGTCTAAACGATTTTATTTCATTTACACACCGAATTTATAATTCCTGTGCTGCCCAACTGACTTGAGTATTTTGTCTCTGCCTTCCAGTTTGCTAAATTTGACTGACAAGCTGTTTTAAATTGCTCAGTGTGATCAGTGGGAACAATTCTCTTATATTTGCTTTTGAAAAAGTTAGTAATATTGTGACAAATGGCTTTACATTACACTCAGACAGATGCACGGTGATAATCTGGGACAGGTCAGTGCTGATGTTCCTAGAGAGGGGCATTACATTCCTGCACCAATAAAAAGGCTGCTAATAGTAAAAATAGTGCTTAGGTAAAAGCAGCAGCTCTCTCCTGCCTCGCCTCTGTACCAGATATTTTTGGTTTTTAAAGACGTTCTTCAGTGTTTTGCTCATCCCCTGAACGCTCGGTAGCTCCGGAAGACACAGCCTGGAGCGCTATCCTAGGTCACGGCTGCCCGAGGATCCGAGTCACATCCATTGGGGCAATCACGATATCGCCTTAATCAGCTCTGCTGCCTGATCTGTGCCGTGCATTCCTGCTGCCGTGACAGCAACGAGCCGCCCCTTAATCCGGGCTCCCTGAGCAAGTGGGAGGAACGGAACGGTGTCTCCCTGCGGTGCAGTCCCACCTCCGTTCCAGCACGGGCAGCGGTGCCAGCCAGCGAGTAGGAACACCCGGCTCCTGACACCAGACACCGGGAAATGTGCCTGTGCTGTCGGCGGACATGAGGGGAGAGCAGGACCACGCTGCCCAAAGAATCTCTTGGAATCCTCATGCCAAGCGCTTGGGGTATTTCAGGAGGTCCCCTCCAGGTGTGGGTTTGATACATGCTTTGACGTCTGTATGCAGTTTTGAGTTGCCTTTTCTTTCCCCCTACTTTGGAGCCGAACAATTTCTAGCAGAAGGGATTTTTGTCTCCTGTTGCACTCGATTCACGTGTTGCATTTGGTGACACGACAGCTGCCGAGTCCCACTCGCTGCTCACACGTGCGGGGCTGCCTTTCCTGCGGGGGAAGCGGGGTGAGCACCTCGTGCCGCCGCGGGTGAGGTCGCTCCGGGCATCCTCCTTCTCCTCAGCAGCGAAGCCCCTTGCCCACGGCCATTTCCTCTGGAACAAAGGCACTGCTCTCTGTAAGGACACAGTGGAGCAGTAGGGTACCACGCAGACAGCAGGACAGCTGGGACCTCGGGGATCCCAAGGAGAAGTTCCATGCTCCTTCCAAAGGCTGCCTTCCACAGGCAGCGTCACTCACTGGCTCTCAGGAGCCCGCTGCAGGATGGGCCCAGCAAACCAGCAGCGGGGTTTGTAAATGAACAACTCTGCCTTGTCACAAAAAACATTCCTTTCTGGTATTTCAGGATCTGGAAAGCAGTGGCTTCCAGTGGCTGGGTTGAATTTTTGCTCCAGACTGCAATGAGAGGAGCAATGTCCATTATTGCAGCAGCCAGAAAACAATTATACAGCCAAAAACTGAAGAGACAAGATGCTGGTCTCGCTCTATCTTGGCAATGAGGATGGTTATTCAATAAATGCAATTGTTACCTTTTACTTCAGAACACGTTTCCAAACAAAGAGAAGAGCTTGCATTCCCAGCTGGAAGGATTCCAGTTAGGGCAGTATAGCTGCCAGCACGGACAGGAATCCCACTGTAAGGCTCCCCACTGCACTCCTGTGCACCTAGCCACAAATAGTGAGGGCCCAAATCTTTAATTCCTGTGGCTTTGGTAAACAAGGATGCCACGGCAGACCACACACTTCAAAAGGTTACCTGTATGTATTAACATGAAAAAATTTTGCTAAGTTTTCCATTTTAAAATATCAATATATGGGAAAAAATTATTTTAAACCTCAAATATATTCATACAATAGAGGCAATGCTGATGCTTAGGCCTATCACATGAAATCCTGAGGTTATTTTTACTGTTTTCTTGTCTTCCAAAGTGAATTTGTTCTCTCTCTATTGTAGTCACATGTAAGTAACTACCTAGGAGCCAAATTTTGAAAGGAACATAGCTCACTGCAGGTAGGGGCGAGGGTAGCTTAGTACCTAAGCGCTTGGCTAACACTTCTAAAATTTCCTGTGGCCTAATTCTGCAAGTACTTGAGAAGCTTTGCTTTTGTGAGCAGTCCCATAGAAGTCAACAGAATGTCTAAATATATGATCATAGGAGATAAAGTTTCACTGGCAAAATACAAAATCCTGTAAACTGCACTAATGGAGATGTTTCAGGCAGATAACTAAAAATAACTTTGATGATTAAGGCTAAGTAAAAATAGGACAGAGTAGTGAGTACTGGGTATATTCAATGAAGTGGTTAAGAGCAACTAAATGATAACTTTGTCTTTCAATTCAGGCTTTGAATCTGATGCTTTAAGATTGGCAGATCATGAGAGTTTCTAGCAAAAAATCTTCTAAATTGGCCAAGACATGGTTAGTCACTGGTACAGGAAGCACTGGTAAATGAAATTGTGTTTTAAATTACCACAGACTATCTAATTTTAGCGTTGCCAGGAATAACAAAGCATTTCTAAAGGTTTGTAAAAATGATGATAACTGGGGGGTTTTGCTAACTTCATTATTTTGATTAATGAAACAAGATGCAAAGGTTCTTGCTCCAATGCATGTACCAGTGAAAAAGCTCACTGGGAACAGGTATTTCATGAATGCTTAAGCCACAATTTAACCATGGTCTGGAAGGCAGTTTTAGCACTGAGAACACATCTCTCAGTAGGCACACACCTCAATTCCCAATGTGCTTTAAAAGGCTCAATTATTTGAAATTTGAAATGTTTACTACCTGTAAGCAAACACCAAAATATTGGAAAAGCAAATGAACACACGGATAAAGGACAGAGAGAAGACTAGGTAAAAATGTAAACAAATTTTCATATAGTTTAGTTCTACAGTATTTACACAGCAGAATGATACTACAGCTGCTGTGAAGCTCCAGGGGTTTCACTGGAACCACAACCAGAGTGGATTTGTTATTTCTACACGCCTTTTACCCTCTTTGGGAAAAAAATATTCCCCAACTGTCTTAGTAAAAGGTGAATGTCATTTAATCATCAAGTTTGATATTTACAAAGGACTCTTAACTGCTTTTGTGTACAAAGAGACAAGAGAACATAATTCATTAAAAGATTATGTAGGTGCTGGTGATTCAGTGTTTGCTATTCATACATTTTTTGACATAAATAGCAAGAAACTGCAAGCTAGACTGATGGACAAGTCTCTGAATTGACTTGAGCCATGTTATTTAAATAACTCTTTCTGTGGCAGTGCTAACCTAAGAGTTAACACAAGGTATTTTAAACTACCTTGAACAGTCTGGCAGGCAGTAATTACTAGAGAGACTCATCAAGGAGATGGCGTAAAGTGAATATTAACTGTTCTACAAACAAAAATGGTGGCTCTGAGACCCTTGATCATAAACATCATGTTTACCAAGAGGCTCTCAGACGTCACACTGACTACACACAGAATGAAACACTGTAATTGTCAGCATTCTGACGGCACTCAGAACTGCAAGTCCAAAGATTATCTCTGCAAATTACAGGAATTCTTTTTAAATCTAATACATTCAAAACCATAGTAAATTCACATGAATTTTAATAGTTTTATGTAACACCTTACCTGTTACCCTGCAAAAAGAATGAGTGATTGCTGATCCCTTCATTGCTGCAGTATCAGCCACAAGAAACACTGCAGGGGAGTCACGTTTACAGAGGAGAAGCTGAATGAATTCCCCTGGTGTTTCCTGTGGCTAATCGGATCGGGGATGGTAATCTGGGAGGAGCCAGCAACCATCTTTTCTTAACCTAAACTGTGCAAGGAGTGCCCTGGAGACTATGCAGATAATCATCCCTAAACTGCTTTCTGCATCTGCCTGGCCTTTAAAGGGATTGAGGCAAACAGGCCGCACCAGCCTGATGTTCTAATAACTCCACTCTTCCTGTTCACCTCATTTCCTATCAGCAATAAGTAAATAGGTATTTATTTGTGTGTGTCTACATGTATCACACAAATAAACACAGAGCTACAGAGAGAATTTTGTAAAGTGAGATTAATTACAGTTAAACTGACACATTGATTTTGAAATGCCAGGAAAAAATAATTATATAGAAATGTTCCATTGTTATCTGGGTTTATCATTTTATCTGCACAAAACATTTTTTTCTTACCCAGTAAAAGCATAGAATGTCACTTAAGGATTTTTAGAGAGTATAAATTAACTGCATTAAAAGTAATACCTCAAAACCATAAAAAAATAAGTTCATATAATCAACTGTAATCAACTAAAATCCAAAGATTTTGTTGATTTAACTAAATACGAGATAAATAAAAAATGTAAATAAAATAGGATACAATACCTTATTCTATCTTAAAAGTAGATCTTATCTCCAAATCAATTTCAAAAACTAAATATTAGCTGATGTAAATAAATGGGCTTTCATCTATTCCCATCACTTCCTTGCATGTCTTCCTGAAAAATCCCTACTATTAATGAAGCTAGGGATTAATTAAAAATACCTCCCAATTATTTAGAAACAAAGTAACCCTAAAATTAAAATCCAATCCAAACCGTTCTGTGATTCTAAGTTTGTGGGGGGAAAATAAAAAAAGAAATAAAACGGGACTTCAAAAGATCTGTACAGAATTTGGGAAAAGCCACTAAGGTACCTTGGCTACTTAAAAAACTGAATAGATTGTGGAACCTAAAACCCTCTTTTACACACCTTTCTTTAGTGTGTTGGTAGAAGTTTCAACCCCAAAGGAGTCAAGCAGCTACAGCTTCCCCAGCCTGCCTGCAGCTGCAACTGGGGGATCCAGAACCTCCATGGTTCCATGTGGATTCCCTGGGTGCCAAGAGCTGGTGTCCAGGGCCAGGGGGGCAGGCACACTGACACACACACACACACACGGGCACTGGTGAGAGTCAGCAGAACAGTGCTGACTTCCTGGGAATGACAGACCCTCAGCAGGAATCTCTATTGGAAACGTTGGGTAGAAAGAATCGGAGGTCAGCTAGAATGAAATCTATATTGTACAGTGAAACAAATCTGCTCTTTGCATTTTGTCTGTGGTTTGAGGATTGCCCTTGGTTACCTGTCTGGATCAATTCACGCAACAGGAACAGCCCCACAGCAGCACTCCTTGGTTTCACATTGTTCACTCACTACAGAAGTGGCCCTAGAAATCTGAGTCTGTGATTTATGAGTAAAGGGACACATGTATTTTCCAAGTGTCAGCTCACAAAAATGTGTTAACAAATGGAGCATCTGGTAAAACATTTTGTAGGAGGAACTGGAGGAAGCTGGCATCATTTTAGTTGACTAAAGAACAAAGAGCAGCTTCAGATAACTAATAAATATTAATTAAATTCTTAATATAAGCATACTCTTTGGGGGAAGTTCTGAATGTTCACAGCTGAGAAGCTGTCACTGACATAGACCTAAGTTTTATTTCCACGTGGGTAATGTAACACTATTTACCCATCTGATTCCAGAGTGGGGTTAATCCTTGGAGGGTTTGGATTCCTGGTGCAACAGCCTCTGCTTTGCTGTATCCTCTTGTAGGTGTCAGAGCTTTGCTGGCTGCCCTTTCATCTGTTCCTATATTTGTACTCCTCAGTATTAATGACACTTTGTTCAGCTGAGGAACTCATTTTTTTCTAGTGCTCTGCAGAGTTTGGCTAATCCAGGCATCAGTGCCAAACATGTTTGTTCAAACAGGCCATATCACTGTATTTGGATCAAGACAAGGCTTTGTGCTAACTGAGGGGGACTTTTTGGGAGAATTAACTGACAGGCTGAAATAATTTGACATTTCCAAGGAAAGAATACACAGAATAGATGTTGTATAACGACTGAACTAGCAATCTTCATGCCTCTAGGCTTGGCATTTCAACAAAATGAAGAATCCCAAGTCCTCTGGAAAATTCTGCTGAACTATGATTGCCATTTAAAGATACTAACAAGCTTTTTAGGAAAGTAGAACAGGATCATTTGGTTTCTGGCAGCTTATTTCTCTTGCACTGCAGGAGCTGCCCTATGGCTACTTCACAGTAGATGTAGCAAATCCACCTGTCCCATGCCCTTAGGTGCAGGTTTATCAGATTAGGCAGGTAGAAAAGTGTCTAAACTGCCTCATTTGAATGTCTGACCACTGCCTACACTGCAGTGTTTTCAGTGGTACATAGACAGAATCAAAACATCACATTATCCTAAAACTTACAGATGACTAAAACCTAAGATTCACTTTCATTTAAAACAAACTGTGTGTTTAGATTCCTAGCTGGCTTTGGGCATTTCCAGCTTCTCCCTTTGCTTTTTACTGTCCTCATAGTTTGGATCATAAAAATCAATTAATGCTACTTCCTTTTCAGCCTGTATTGAAACACTGCAGGGAAGGCTTTAGCTTTGTGTAACTTTACAAATATATACATGTTATTAAAGACTTTCTGTAAGTTCTGCTTTTAGATATTTTACATATATATATATATTTATATATATACAGATATCATTTTTTTTCTGTCCATTAAGCATAATGCTGTACCACCACAAATCAATCACAAGAGCAGAGTCAAAACCTTTGGCAGGCCTCAACTTTACCAGCAATGTTACAGTTGTGAGAGAAATGTACACATTTAGCTGCTTAATGAGATCCCACAGCAGCAGCCCACCTGTGATCCCTGTCCTCTTTCATCTCTACTTCTGACAGTCTCTCTTTTCCCGTTGGTTCCACTGTTACCTAAAATTGCCAGTAAAGGACAAAATGTAGTAAAATGTTAGGTAAAGGCAGCAGAGTAATATGAAAATTCAAATTCAAAAGACAGTTGCAAAACTGAAGAATTGTATCAGGTATTATTCGCAGGTCATTCAATGGACTTACAATGTAAAAGGTGACTAAACACCTAGGATAATAGTGTAGAAGCACTTAAACTAGATCTTGCTATAAAAAGGAAAGATCTGATTTATGAGGCATGTCAGATTTCCCAGTTCCTAGACAACTCCTCTCATTTATAATTTTACTGCTATTACACAAAATAAAATAGTCATAATGGTGTAACTGGATTTACAGTGAAGTGTTTACTTAAACGTGTGGAAGAAAAACTTTTCAGGTCGGTTTATGTGTCTAGCCAAGCAAGTACATCACAAGAGAGGATTACAATGCTAATTATATCTGAGGTGATACTCTCACAGCAGCTGGCCCTGCAGACTGTCTCTCTCTCACTTCATCTTGCTGTAGACGTGCAGGTACTCTCTATGCATGAACTTCTGATGGAAACAAGAGATGGAAAAATCACAGAATCCCAGAATGGTTTTGATTAGAGGGACTTTAAAGCCCATCCAGTGCCACCCCTGCCATGGCAGGGACACCATCCACTGTCCCAGGTTGCTCCAACCTGGCCTTGGGACACTTCCAGGGATCCAGGGGCAGTCACCACCTGAATCACAACCTGCAAATGCTTTCAAGCAATACAGAAGTGCAAACACATTTATTTTGTACACATTATTTTGGGATTAATTCCTCCACAGATGTGGAGCTTGGTGTTGCTCAGCGGGATGAAGGACTCCCAGAAACATGTCTCTGAGAAAAGCAAAAGTAAGGGATCTGTGCAAAGAGAAAACACTGAAGTCTAGATTATCAATATATCAGGTAACCATTAATCTTTTTGTTATTCCACATAAGAGTGTAGTGACAGTCTGTAACCAAAAGCAGTAATAGCTACATCTGAAAGTTACTGTTGAGTGTGTGGACTGACCCATGCATTGAGGTCCTGCAAGCAGGACTCATTGAGCTGTGTTTTTCAGGGTGATTGAGTGATGGTTAGAGGTGGGGTACAACCACTACAAAACATGCAGACACTGCTGAGAAGTGGAACTACCCTGCTGTCATTCATGGTCCTCTCTCTTCCTGACAGCTGTGGGCCTTTGTGAAAGTAAATCTCCACAGATCATTTATTATACTGAATGCATTTTGAGGTTGTGATTCAGGGGGTGGCAGTCCCATCCCTGAAGTATTCAAGGCCAGGTTGAAGGGGGTTTGGAGCACTCTGGGACAGTGGAACGTGGCTCTGCCCACGGCAGCGGGTGGCACGGGATGCACTGTAAGGTCCCTTTAACCCCAGAGCAGCCTGGGCTGCTGTGATTCGCTTCTGTGACTATTCGGCAGCGGGTGGCAGAGGGGCTGCGTCACCGCATATCCCCCGGGGGACCATAGACCGTTGTCGGTCACAGCCGGTGCCGAGCACGGCCCGGGAGCGACAGGAGGAGCCCGAGAGCTGTGCGGGGCCGCGGCGGGGTCTCTGCAGGGATGAACCCTTAACGGAGGGGCCGGGCCGAGCAGCGAGCGCGGGGCGGCCCGACCGCCCGGAGTGCCCGGTGGGGCTGGGCGCTGTGAGGGGCACCGGGCGCTGTGAGGGGCACCGGGCGCTCTGAGGGGCGCTGAGAAAGCTCCGGGCGCTGTGAGGGGCACTCTGAGGGGCACCGGACGCTATGGAGAGCTCGGGGCGCTGTGAGGGGCACCGGGCGTTGTGAGGGGAGCTGTGAAGGCTCCGGGCGCTATGAAGGGCTTGGGGCGCTCTGAGGGGCACTGAGAAGGCTCCGGGCGCTATGGAGAGCTCGGGGCGCTGTGAGGGGCACCGGGCGTTGTGAGGGGCGCTGTGAAGGCTCCGGGCGCTATGGAGGGCTCGGGGCGCTGTGAAGGCTCCGGGCGCTATGGAGGGCTCGGGGCGCTCTGAGGGGCTCCGGGCGCTCTGAGGGGCACTGAGAAGGCTCCGGGCACCATGGAGGGCGAGGGGCGCTCTGAGGGGCGCGGCCGGGGCAGGGGCGCGGACCCACCTCACCTGCAGGGCCGCTCGCGCCGCTCCACCGGCACCGCCCCGCGCCGCTCCACCGGCACCGCCCCGCGGCGCTGCGCATGCGCGCGGAGGGACCGGGGGCAGGGGAGGCGGGACCGGGAACGGCGGGGTCAGGATCGAGAAATAGGGGGGTCGGGAATATAGGAAATAGCGGGATAGGGAATATCGGTGTCGGGAACAGCAGGATGGGGGAACAGCGGGATCGGGAAAGGGAAACGGTGGCGTCGGGATCGGGAGAAAGCGGGACCGGGAAAGGCGGGGTGCGGGGGAGCGCGCATGCGGGATCGGGGAAGGCAGGAGAGGGATGGGAGCGGATTCGGGAAAGGCAGGAGAGGGATGCAGCGGATTCGGGAAAGGCGGGATCGGGGAAGGCAGGAGAGGGATGCAGCGGA
>NC_031781.1:1572813-1580411 GCF_001522545.3 Parus major | reverse complement strand
AAGGCAGGAGAGGGATGCAGCGGATTCGGGAAAGGCGGGATCGGGGAAGGCAGGAGAGGGATGCAGCGGAGGGATGGGAGCGGATTCGGGAAAGGCGGGATCGGGGAAAGAGAGCAGCAGCTGCTGAGGGTCTGGGGCAGGGGTGTGTTTGGGTATTTGGGCCTATCTGTGAATATTTTCATGCCGTTTCACTGACACGATTTAATGTTTCATCGTGGGCCATTGGGTTTTCGTGGTTAAAGGCAGGGAATTTAATTGAAAATGTGCAAAGGACCGTGTTTTCCATGGTCTGGAATGGTGCCCACAGGTGGAAGTGTGGTTGCACTGACACCCCGAAGCTTTCAGCTTCGTCCCCCTGCACCATCCATCTGCTACATCTCAGCAAGGATTTTATCGAGGAGCTGCCACACAGGCATCGGTCAGGGCTTTGGGAGGCTTAGCTGAAGTTTTCTGATAGGCATGAAAGTCATTTAGGTCTTGGACACAGAGCAGAATAGGTTTGTAATGGTTTATTTTAATACTGGACTTGAATATACAGTCGCTGATTAAAGGAGGAGCAAGAGCCATGAAGCTCTGCACACATCAGTGAGCTGGGCTGGAACATCTGTCCAAGGGTCAGAAGGGTGTTCTTGGAGTGAGTGCCTGCTAACACGCTTGGGAAGTCTAAGTTGTGGTTTTCAAGGTACTTGCAGAATTTTGGCAGTGTTCTTTGCCTGTCTCATAAGCCACATTAGCACCTAGAATTAGCCTCCCTAGTATATCAATTACTTAAACACCAGCAGGGTTTACATACTTTTAATTTACATTTTTTTAAAGGTAAAGACAGGTTTGGGAACTTAGTGGAAATGCTGAAAAAAATTCTGTCACTCCTTTTTGCTAAGCTGAAGGAGATGTCAGCATAGGATACACAGGGCTTTTTTCTTAAAATGTCCCATTAGTATCAAAGTGTCTTAAATATATCTTGATTTTTGGCAGCATAACATATTTCTACAATAATATTGATTTATAAACTAAAAAAAAAATGTTGTGTGACCCTTCTGTCTTCCTCTAAAAGATTTGAATAGGGTTTCCCTGTGTTTGCCTATGAGAAAATGTTATTAAAATTCACAAGTTTCATTTTTTAAATGAGCTTCAGGGCACACATTAAGTGTTTGGTCCCACAGAGTGAGGTTTGTGCCTTTGCCATCAATTATGTTTCTCATGTGTTTAGGGTTTGGCTGGCTTGGGATTGGAAGGCTGAGCATGGTGATCAGGCCATGTGATCTGTTCCCAAAATTTGTGTTTACCGTTACATAATTACATGAATAAACAATCTTTTGCATGCTTCACAAAGAATTTGTAAAATTCATAGAAAAAAGCACAAAGCTTTCTTTGTTTTGTTGTAAAGATGCAACCACAAAGGCATGAAAATAAATGCTGGTTTTGCTCTTTTTTGTCTGAAATAAGGAAAAAGTTGAGGTTTTTCAGCATTGTTGGGCTTGTGCAGCTGCACAAACACTTGTGCCAGTGCAGTGCTGCAGAGGGGGCAAGGCTGCTGTGTCACAAGCTGAGCGGGGACAACCCCTCAGGACCATGGCACAGAGAAATCCATGCTCCAGGAATGTTCAGAAATGTATTTTGAATTATATGGGGTTTTTTTCTTCAGAGAATTAATCAGAACCAGCAGAAAAGTCAGTGAAGGCTGACCATGAGGTGCAGGCTCCCAGGTACAGCCAGGAAAAGGAGCTTGGTGAGAAAAACTCCAGGGGTGAAAAGGGAAAAGGGGGATTTCTTGCTTCCCCAGAAGTGTGATTTGGGGTCGGGTGATGATCCTGAGAGCACGATGAGACTCTCTAATGCTGCAGGGCCGAGTTGGAGCCTGACACTGAAGGAACAGCTCCAGAAAATCTGAGCCTGCCGCCCCAGATCTGCCCAGACCTTTCCTGGCTGGAGCTCATTTCACATCAACCCGTGCCACCGTGTGGCAAAGGAACACGGTGCACTGCTCCTCTCAGCTTCAAAACACTTTGTGGAAGATTCTGCCCTCTTTCTGTGTTCCTGGGATTGCTGGGGGTAGAGGGGCAGAGTGGGAATGCAATGTTCCTGAGCTTCGTCTCAGCAGCTCCTTGGAAATCCCATGGGTTCTGCACTGTGGTGTTATTCCAGCACTAAGTGTGCTTTGGAGCCAGGCTTTCTGAGCATTTCCCGATCCCAGCTAAGCAGGTAACTGAAGAATAGCTGTATGGGAATAATCCATAAAGTGGGGTATAAAACCTTTCATCTTTTGTCTTCATTTTTTCATCCAAATTGCTCAGGATTTTTTCTTCCCTTGCACAAGCACCAGATTTTGCAGCCTTCCAGTGCTTTAAGGGAGAGAGGGATTTTTTTACCTGGACAGATAGTGACAGGATAGGGGATAATGACTTTAAACTGTCAGAGGCAGGTTTAGGCCAGATAAAAAGAAGAAATTCTGCCTTGTGAGGGTGGGCAGGCCCTGGCACAGGTGCCCAGAGAAGCTGGGGCTGCCCCTGGATCCCTGGCAGTGCCCAAGGCCAGTTTGGACGGGGCTTGGAACAGCCTGGGACAGTGGAAGGTGTCCCTGCCATGGCAGGGGTGGAACTGCATGAGCTCTAAATGTCCCTTCCAACCCAAATCATTCTGTGATTCCATGATTCTGTGATTGGAACACTTTATTCCACTTTTTGCTTCTGGCCACCCCACTGGCTCCCAGAGGATAACAGTATTCTTTTCCAGCATAAACATCTCCATACAAAGATGATTCAGGTTTTCTCTGGGAGCCTTTCATTTGCACTGTTTATGTAGGCATATTGTGCATTGTACAATATCTCTTGTTTGCCATGAACATCAGCGTGATGGGAAGGCAACAAAAGACTCTGAGGGATAATCAGCAGATGTAAGGAAACAATGCCAGCAGCAGGAGAAAAATAACTGGAGAGGCTGCTCCTGGGGCTGGACATGTCCTCAGCTGGATGTGGAAATGCTGTTGGGAGCGTAGAGAGGATCCCAAGTGAAGGCAGGTTTGTGTGCAGATCCACAGGCAGGAGCTGGTGGATCTTCTGGATGCTGAATAACCTGCTGGAACTCTCACCTTTCCTGGGAACAATGAACTATCCCTACTGCCACAGGTTTTCTGAGGGATTTAGCCTGGGCAGGATGTTGGTGACAGCTCCTGTCCTTTGTCACACAGCAGGGTGTGATCTGTGATAGAGCCCACTGGCTGTGGTGTCAGAGCAGGACAGGTTCAGCAGGTGCAATCCTGCTTTCTGTAGTGGCCATTTCATATCCTTTCATTTGGCTTTCTGTGGATTTGGTTATTATTTCCCCTAAAAATATGCAAGTGTGTCTCTGCCAAGTTACAGTCTTCTCCAGATTCTGTAGAATTTTCTTGTTCTTGCTACTTTTTTTTTTTTTTTTGGCCTTTTTGATGGGCCTTTGTATTGAATTTCCTTTTCCTCACCTTTTTGGTCTTTATATGATTCACAGTTGTTAGTTTCTACACCTTAAAGCTGTGCTTTGGTCCTTACAGCTCTGACAGTTTACTAAATCAAGTGAGAAGTTGTTCAAAGCTAGTTTGTTCTCACAAAAGGGTAGATGTTTCTGTAGTTTCCCTTCCCCACACTTGTTATTATAGCAATTTTTATAATTATGAGCTTATAATCACCCCATGTTTTACAACAGCACAGGTAAAGTAATGGGAAATGGGCTGGGTGTTTTCAGCTTCAAGTGGCTGTACTTCAAAATAATGATGAAGAACTTTGATGAAGAAATTTGGAAGTCTGCAGCTTTGACTAACGTGAATTCTTTCTCAAATGAGGGAATTCAGGAATTTTGAGACCCTCTTCTCCCCCCTGTGCATGGTGTGTGTTCTCCTTGCAGAAGGATGTTAACACACCAATGTGGCAGGAGAGGAAGGTGTAACCTACTGTGTTTATTTCAGGAATTTTCTTTCATCCTTCACCTGGGTGTAACTGGCTTTCAAAAATGGATACTTCAATTCTGCACTTACAAAGCCTATGATGGTTGAAGGCATATATTGCAAAAGTGGAGTGTCCAGATTTTAAAACAGATTTGTTTTGGCTGTGGGCTTGTCTACCATCCATGGAGATCTGTGCTAGTAAAAACAGATGTGGAAGCTGTCTGTGCAGAGGGTGAACTGAGGAGCCTATGCAGTCATGCTGGAACAACGTGGACACTTGGTTCCCTGGGGACATGAGCAGCACAACGTGAGGGACCCACTTAGTCACAACCGTTCTGGAAGTGACTTTTCTGACTCCACAGAGTCATTTTGTTTTTAATAAAAAAATTCAGTGCTTTAAAATTGTAATTACACTTGAGGAAACTGCATTTGATTCAGGGATATTATGGAAGCAATAAAGAGATTTAAAAGAAATCAGCAGTTTTCTGGCAATTATTTGCTCAGCTCAACTATTAATATTGGTTTGTTTGCCAGAACATGATCAAAAACATTTGGCAGGCAAGACTTGGTCAGGAAAGTGAGCCAGTAAAATTGAGCTGTCATCTAAGTACATACAGAAAAACTGTTCACTTGGCATGAAAAACAGACTGTTTACAGAAATAATAAACATGCCCTCGAAAATTATGTTCCTTCTCTCTAAAATCACGGAAGGTCACAAGACTTTGACCTTACAGAAGGAGCATAACACCTTATGAGACTCCTGTCAAAGCACATGATAAAAAATAAATACACTGCAATAAAGAAGTGTCAGGCTGATGGCTCAAATGTGCCTTCCTGCTGTATCCTGTCTCCTTCCCGCAGGATGTGGGGTGGCTGCTGCCAGGCCACGGCAGCCCAGCTGGAGGGGAGGGCACAAACACCTTCTCCTGCCATACCACTCCATGTAATTAACTTGTGTTTCATCTCCCAAGTAAACCTTGCAAACAATGAAACTTGTCAGGGTGAAATAGATGTTATTGAAAAGCGTGATTTGCAAAAGCCCTTCTGGTGGTTCAGCTGCTGGATAGAGCCCCAAATGCTGGGTGTCCATGAGGAACATGCTGATTTGGCTGTGGCTTGGTGATTTCTCTGAGCCCTGAGGATGGAGGAGTGAACTCTAGGGAAGGATGGTGATAGCTGGAGGAGGTGTTCAGCCCCTGGCCAGCTCCCCCAAGGGCAGTGGTCTCACCTGTTTGCTCCTCAGGACTTGCACTTTATGTGGATTCCTCCTTCTGCCCCCGTAAAGCTGTTGGCTTAACTGCTCCAGTGTGAACTCTGGGCCTGGGAGGGAGACACACCACTCTTCCTCACACCCCAGGGAACCAGGGTTATCTAGTGGAAGAAAAGGAGGCTCAGGGGGGCCTCTCACTTTCTGTAGCTGCCTGAAAGAAGGTTGTGCTCAGGTGGGTATCAGCCTCTTCTCCCAGGGAACAAGCTCAGGACAAGGTACAGTGCCCTTAGGGAGCACTAGGGGAGGTTTAGATTGGGTATTACAAAATGTTTCTTCACTGAAGGGGGGGTCAGGCTTTGGAACAAGCTGCTCAGGGCAATGGTGGTGGAAGTGTTGAACAAAATGTGTAGGTGTGGCACTTGGGGATGTGGTTTAGTGGGTGAACCGTTGGTCTCAATGATCTTTTTCCAGCCTTAATGGTTCTGTGACTCTTCCCTCCCTGAATTCCTTGCACAAAGTTACCTTCATCCTCCTCCCACTGCCTCTGCTGCAGTTGTCTCCCACTCTGCAGTGCCACAGGGGCACAGCCAAGGGGCTTTGCAGCTCAGCTGGGGAGGGGCTGTGCTCACCTGGGGCAGGGGCAGGAGCAGTGTGGGCTGCAGAGCCAGGGGAGCACCAACCCAGGGCTGCCTGGAGCTTCACACTGCCCACAAAGGCATTGGTCTCTCACTGAGCAAGATAAAAAGAAGAATGTCAAGAAGCTTCAGCTCCCTTTTTGAGGGCAGTTCAGACTTATAGTCATCACTGCTGTGCTTCTTGGAGATTTTGTGGACTGACATGATGTCATACAGCCATTCTCCCTTCTTCCAGCATCCCTGGAGTTCACAGGGAGAAAAAGAGCTTCCCCACTGCCTCCCTCAGTTGCCAGGGTCCTCCTCTCACACACAGCATGAATCTAGCCAGATGAGCTGTGTTTTGGAAGTCCCCCAGTAGAGCTTGTACATGTGCAGAACATAAAAGATACTTAAATTTATAAAGCCTGAGCTCTCTGCGTGCTGAGGGTGAGTGTGCAAGTATTTGGCTTTGGTCTGCCCCAGCCACACAAAACAGTTTAATCCAGAAAAAACAATCTAAAAAAAACTTCATTTGCTGGCAGTTTAGATTCTGTTTACTTATAACTCACAACCTCGAAACATAAGAATTAAGCTTAATTGTTCATAAATTATACAGCACACAGCACATACTGTTGTAATCTGTGCTGCACATATCTATATTGAAGTATTAACACCAATGTTTAAACAAAATACAAAGTCACCACAGGCAGCCTTAAACCTCAGCTGTACAGTTTGCTGAACTATTTTGGCTATAGACATGATTTTTCACCCCTCTACCCTCATATGGTATTAATTCAATTGTTTTAGATGTTATACATGCGTAAGAACTAGAAGGGATTTCCTCAAACAACAAACACTGAGGATAAAAAGGTCGATGTTTATAAAAATGTCAAACTCCAAGGCTCTTCCATGAGTTGTTAGAGGATTGCTCTCAGTGAAGACTCAGCCAGTCATTCAAGAATCCTCCAGTGAGGGAAGCTAATCCTGAGTTTCCACTCCTAAGTCAGTGGTTAGGTCCCTCAGCAGAGCACCAGCAGCAGAAGTGCTGAAGGGAGAGCAGGGAAATTGGACGTGGTTTAAAAGATCCCAAAAATTCTTGATCACTCTGGTGTTGTGTTTGTGCTTAGCAGCTCCCTGGAAGCAGCTCCCACACCGTGCCATTGGTGTTTCTGCAATGGTCTGTGGCTGCCAGAGGCTGAAAGGGACCTCCCTGTCACAGCTGAGCTGCTGCTCTTCCACTGCAGGGCGGGGCAGACACGAAATCTTTAAAAGATACTGCCTTAACTTCATTAAAAGAGGTTTTTCTACGTCTGTGGTCTTTATTTGCAGCTCTAAGCATGTTCTGGAAAGCAATGCTCTGTCACAGGTTGATGTGGGAGAGCTTGTGGGGTGACTGGGCCATTCCCTGGGGAGCCTGTTCAGTGCCCCAGCACCTTCGGACACCCAGCTAGCCCTGCCTGGCACAGCTCCAGCCACTCTGTCCCTGCTCACAGAGAACGGAGCCGCTGGCTGTGCGGATGTCTCGGTGCTGCTGGGGACATCCCAAGGCTCCAGTGCCCTCCCCAGCCTCCAGGAGCTCGCTCCAGGAGCTCCAGATGCCTCCTGTGCCGAGGAGCCCAGCACTGGGCTCAGCGCTGCAGCTGCAGCATCCCCGGGGCTGGGGAGAGAGGCCAGAACTGCTGGCAGTGCTCCCCCTCGATATTCCCTCTTCCTCTCGCCCTCTGCACTCGTGTTCTTCCCGTTCTGCACATCCCTACTCTGGATGTCTCAGCTTGAATCTCACACGAAAACACGGAATGGGTGCCCACCCATCCCCTCTTCCCGCGGTCCCACCAAGCCCTGGCTGCCGGGGCAGGGC
>NC_031781.1:1479212-1572249 GCF_001522545.3 Parus major | reverse complement strand
GGAATGGGGACATGGAAATGGGGAATGGGGACACGGGAATGGGAATTGGACATGGAAATGGGGAATGGGGACATGGAAATGGGGAATGGGGACACAGGAATGGGAATTGGGACATGGAAATGGGGAATGGGGACACGGGAACGGGGAATGGGGACATGGGAATGGGGAATTGGGACATGGAAATGGGGAATGGGGGCACGGGAATGGGGAATTGGGACATGGGAATGGGGAATTGGGGACATGGGAATGTGGGCACGGGAATGGGGAATGGGGGCACGGGAATGAGGAATTGGGACATGGAAATAGGGAATTGGAACAAGGAAATGAGTAATTGGGGTCATGGTAATGGGGAACACAGGGATGGGGGACACAGGAATGGGGAATGGGGGACACGGAGATGGGCGACACAGGAATTTGGGACATGGGAATGGGAGACATGGGAATGGGGACACAAGACAGGGGAATGGCGGATAGGGGGATGGAGGATACAGGATGGGGGATATGGAGTGAGGGAAGAGCAGATACAGAATATGGGATGTGGAAATGGAGACTATGGGATAAATCCTGTGGGACACGGGGGAGAGAATTGGAGATACAGGGGGCAGAAATGGGGATACAAGAATGGGGGATACAGGATAAGGATGTGGGAATGGGGATAAGGGATTGGGATATGGGAATGGGAGTGTGGGAATGGGAGATACAGGGTGCAGGATGGGGGAGTGGGATACAGGGTGCGGGATGGGGAACTGAGATGGGGTTGTGGGGTAGGGGTACAGCACAGAGCTGTGCGACTGGGGATGTGAGATGGGGTGCAGGATGAGGGATGCAGGGTAGGGGTGTGGGATGTGGGATGCAGGGTGCAGGATCAGCCCAGACCAGGAGAGAGGCTGGGGAAGAGGCTCCAAGCCCAGCAGGACAAGCACAGGCCATGTTAAATCCATCTGGAGCTTGGCAGATCTCTATCAGTGGGTCTTGGAATGTCGTATTAGTGTCCAAAAATTTGCAAGTGTCATAATATATGTATGGAAAGGGAAATTGTTTAAACTTCTTAAGCAGCTGTGGCCATATATGGGTTTGAAATGTAGTTCTGAGCACAGTAAATAGAAATTTGCCATATCAGATACAGGACTGCAGTGTAAGCAATGTGAAATTCAGGTCTCATCTCACCTCAAGTGAATGGCAGATCTCCTTCTGGTGGCTTCCGTGTCAGCAAGGGTTTCTCCCTTAGAATTTAAAATACCTGCTGGAGGGTCCCTGTACATGTGTGAAAGGAAAATAAAAGACCTAGTGGGTATGGCAGAATCACTGAGAGGAATGGTTCGGAAGAACCCTTCTTCACTTAATTCTTTTGTATTGTTTGGCCTTTAGTGAGAGCTGTTTTATGGTACTAGCTCTCTAACTTAGGTGGTTTAACTACCTGTAGTGGTGCTTGTGAGGGACAGGGAAGCCAGCTTTAATATGATTTTAATATGTATAAAACATCTTGTTATTTTTTTAAATAAAGTGCTTCAATGAGCCATTATTGTGTTTAATGATTTAAACATCTCCCTGCTGATCTATAAACCCAAATCGTCCAGATCTGATGTAGCACTCGAGAACTGGGAACCAGAAGTGACTGGAGGCAAACCATAAAACTGAAGGGTGTAAGGATTTCATTCTGTTTCTTCCCTTTTAAAAACCAAAGGCCCAAGTTCTGCACAGATGTAGTCATTAACTTAATTTTATGAACCATAAACAGTCCCGTTGCAGTCAGCCGTGTGCACAGGGAGCAGTCTCAGCACACAGCGCGTGTTTACAGCACCAGGCTAACGGGGTGTCAGCAAAGCATCCCTCATTTCCACACAGATGCAGGGCTTGGCTGGATTTCAGCTCACACAAGAGTGATAAGGACAAATCATTGTTTTCTGCCTGAAACTCTTTTATCACCTAGAAATGAATGGTTCAGCCAGATGTGCTGTTCCAGGTGGAGTATGGTTATTTACTGCACCAGTGCACTGATGTTTAAGCTGCCCTTTTATGTGTGTCCCATCATTTGCAGAACATGTCACCTTCAATGTCACCTGCACAGCTCCTGCCATCGCTCTGCTTGTGGCCAGGTCAGCTTTGGTGTGGGCTGGGGCCTCGGTGCTGGGCACTGACCACAGTCCCAGGCCACGGCACCACTCACCCACAGCAGGCCTGGGCAGAGAAGGACGGAGGTACAGCTGTCACCAAGCACTCACCTCGAGTGTCACTGCACTCATCTCAAACTGGGACCCTGGTTTTAGGGACAGCCACCACCCTCCTGGCAGGGCTGGGGAAGGAGCTCTGAAGCTACAGATCTCTTCATGGCCAGGAATCAATCCATAGAGAAGAGGCTGTACCAAAAATACTGCCCGGCCTGAAATCTAATCACGTGTGTGGCTGGTCATTGGTTTCTATTTCCAAGCATTTCATCCCTTGTCTGTGAACTAACTAAAAGTAAAAATAAATGAATAAAAAATTAAAATCCTTTATGTCAAAAGGCGTGTGCCTCACTGTTTGTGCTGGTTTGGGGCCCTGCAGAATGAGAGGATTCAGGAAGGAAGTGTCCCAGTTGGTTACACGTGTAACACTCAGGTGTGTGGTACCCGATGGCAGAGGTGGGGACAAAGGTGGCACATTTGGGGAGCTTCTCATTCTGCTGGCTGCTGTAATGGATATAAATGAAATGTATTCAGGCAATAGTAGTTTCAGGGATGATTGGACAGAAATGGAGAACACCCAGTTTGTGAGAGCTGCTTGTAGCAGGGAGGAGGATGGACTCTGGACCTCGAGGGGCAGGGAATAAAGGGGCTGCAGCCCTCACTCAAACCAAACCGGATCCTCTGAGCATGGCTCTGAAAGATAATGCCATAGTCTGACTTTCTGACAAGGCCAGGTGTTCAGGTGTTTGCAGAAAATAATTTTTAGAGGGATACGTGTTTAATGGCCACTGATGAAGCTTTACCCAGCCATTAAACATAACTTATTACTCAGGGCTGAGCTATTCCCTCAGCCCGAGCTCTCCTTCCCAATTAGTCCGTGATGTCACGTTTTCCACTCTCTTCGTAGCACTTTGTGGATTTCCTGAATATTAAGTGCCGTGAGGAGGGAGCGGGTGGGGGGAGGTGGCTGTGCCTGTCTCCCCTGCTCGGGCCCCCGAGGGAAGGGCAGGGGCTGCGGGGGGATGTTCCCCCGGTGGGAACGGGCAGAGCCCCGCAGCCTGGGCAGCTCCATCCCCGCAGGGCTCCGGGCACCGCCTGCCCCGGAGCTGGGCATCGCCAGGCGCGATGGGAGAGACAGGGACATTTTATTAGAGTTTTAGAAGAGGTGATGTTGAGAAAACAACGGATTAGTTGTGTTCAAAATTCATTGAGAGCTTTGATGCAAATGAAAAAAAAAACCACCAAAAAAATCCCCATAAAACCAACCAAAAAAAATAAAAAAACAAAACTACAACACCTCAATTTTTAATTGATCTAAGCAGCGCTGCGGAGCGGCCCCGCGGTTACCCCGGTCCCTTCAGCAGATCGGGATGTGACCGGGCACAGGGGACCCAGGACACCGAGACTGGGCTGGGACAGCCGTGCTCAGCCCGCTCTGCCCTCGGCATTCACAATATTCTCCCGGCTGCGATATTTCCCCAGGGATGCAGGAGGAGAGGAGTTTGAGTTTCGCAGTTTTCCCCGGGACGGCTGTCGGAGGCGGGAGAACTGCGGGAATTCAGCAAAACTCTTCTCGTCAAATCGGGGATGAATCAGCGGAGTAAAAGTATTCCCACCCCCGGGAAGATTTTAAATCACTACGTGAACTCGTTTCCTTTTTCGTAACAAAATTTTCACGGGTGGAAGTGTCTTCCTTCTCCGAGTTACTCAGCCGAAATAGAGGCATCAAAATATCTGAAGCGTGAAAGTAAGCGAGAGGAGCCTTTAAAAACGCATTCTGCTTTTATGCAAAACGAAGGTCAGAGGAGCCCCGTAATGGGATGGATGCATCGATAGTTTCTGAAACCAGTTAAGAGCATTTGTATAAAAATTATTTTTTAGAAAAGCTAACTCTAGAAATAATCTGTTTCTAGCAGTCATATAAAGTCTGTACCTGGTGAAAGAAAAAAAAAAAAACAAAACAAAACAAACCAACAACCCAACCCTAAACAAAACAAATAAACAAAACCCCAAACAGTAACGAAACTAGAATTTTAAAAAGCCCCTCGGTAAATGAGGAGCAATTTTGTAAATAAAGCTGATTCCATTCTGGTTGCTGGGAGGAAAAAAGTGGATAAAATCCGGGGCCTGCAGCTTGTCCATGGGGTTGATCCCTAAAACCCCACGTATTTTGCTGAATTCCCACTCTAAGACGCAGCTTTTTATAAAACTGGTTGCATGAATATACCGCCCAAACTGACGTGGAGCAAAAGCACGGGTTTATGTGCTCTGTAAGAGTACAGGAAATTAGACAATTTTCAGGCGCTGTAAAAGTAAATAATAATAATGATAATAATAATAATAATAATAATGATAATGATAATAATAATAATAATAATAATAATAATAATAATAATAATAATAATAGCATCTGATGTCCTTTTCACTACAAGGTTTGTTTTGCAAAGATTTTAAATTCCTAACTGTGAGTGCTGCCGGATGGTGAAATTCACCCTCTTTTTCTTCAGTGCATCATCGAAATCTTTCAATAGGAGCTTTTCCAGAAAAGCTAATTTTTATTTTATTTTTTCGGTGACCTCGGGGGCTGGAGGCCTGCTCCCGGGGAAGATGTGGGATCCGCCGACCTTCCGTGCCTGCCCGGCTGCTGCTGCTCTCCTAAACAGCCTCGGGGCAGATGGGTCCCAAGGAACATAAAAATTTTAATTATCAAAGTCGATACCGTGTGATGGGAAATGATACCGGGTCTGTACCGGGTGGGGATGGAAGTATTATTATTTAGTTATTCTTGAATTTTGATTTATTTTAAATAAACAAAAAAACACAAGAGAAGCGTGCATAATTTCTTTTACGTGCACTATTTGTTTGTGAGCGCACCTCACCTCGAGGGTGAGGTTGTTTAAACATTCCGATATGGATTTGTCTGCTCGCTTGAATGTGTCCAAAATTCACCCACTTTACTCATAATCATTCTCCACTTTCCATGATAATAGCTCCGATGTCCTCTTTGGCCTCGGCAGTCGGGAATCAGCACCTTGGCACGGGAACACCTTAGGAGGACACACGGACAAAGGATGGCCGGACCAAAAGCCACGTCAGGAAACGGGGAGGGTTTTGATTTGGGATTTTTGATTGTTTTTGGGGCCCCGTTGGTGTCGGTCGGGGCTCCCCAGAGCGCAGGTGTGCACAGGGACACGGCTGCCCCGGGATTCCCGGGAGGAATTCGGGGAAGTGGGAGAGGGATGGAGGCGCCCAGCCCCGGGACCGCGCAGCATCTCGGTGGGCTCCGGTGCCCGCTGCTCCCTCCCGGGAGGGGAGAGGCGGCTCCTGGGCACAGCCCCCGCTCTGCCGCGTGTCACCAACCCGCTGGCAGCGCACGCACCGAGATGATGTCTGAACAAATGACAACTCGCTAACAGCAGGGAGCACCGGGCAGATCATGGGGGCTCAGCCCGTTAGTGTTTCACAGAGCGAGTGGCGTAATCTTAAATTGAAGAAACGTGGAGCAACCAGAACAAATCCGCGCGGAACTGCTCCGTACGAGTCGCAGTAACCATATGGAACAGGTTATGTGGGCAGGCAATGAAGTACAGAGCATAAATTAATTCGTTGTTGTCGCATGCAGGGGTGAGTAGCACAGAGGAACGGCAGCAGTACTCAAATAGCGCTGACAGGAGCAGCAGGGCTGCCTCGTGCTCGCCGCAGTTCCCCCAACGCCCCCGCCTACCCCTGCCTCGAGATTTAATTCAAGATACAGGGCCGGGGTTCCGATGTGCCGGGGGTCCCTGCAGCCGCATCTGCCGCCGCCCGCGGAGCCCCCGGGGCTGTTGGCTGGCTTTGGGGGCCAGACGGAGACCCACGAGAGGCGCTGGAGCCCGCACGGTTCGGGGGAAGCCGGCTGGACACGGGGCCCCGACAGCAGCCGAGAGCTGGGACCCGTCTGCGCTCACGGCCGGCAGCCGCGGGTGACTGCCCTGGCCGTCCCACCCTGCCGGTGCCTTCCGAACCCGAGCACGGTCCCGTGGCTGCTCCGCTCTCCCCTGCGCATCCCCCGCTGCAGCCGTCAAAACGTGCAGAACCCCCTTCTTTCGGCCCAAAATCCTAGAGAGGGAGGCTGAGCTTCCCTTGCCGGGGGGATGAGCCCCGCTCCCGTCCTGCTGCGTGGGCCGGCCAGGCTGAGCCCGTGGGTGCCCCCGCGAACACCGCTCGGGCCCGGGCACGCGTGGGCAGCTCCGGCCGTGGGCAGGGACCGAGCGCTGCCAGAGCCGCCCCACGCCGAGGAACCCGAGACGATCGAAACGATCCCCCTGTAATCCATTACCGCCGGCATTTTCGGGAGGGATTTGGGCGTTCGGGCTCCCGCACACGAGTCTGGCTCGAAGCACGTCAGTAACGAGCGGGGGCGGCTCGTGGGTCTCTGCTGTCGTGCGTGACACAGGCTAAAGGGAATAGAATGAATCACATTGTACCCAGCAAAACGTTCGTGTAAATGATCTAAAAGTCCAGGGAAAGGCTCTGCTTCGCTCTGAGTTTTGTTCCCTGAGCAGCTCCTTTCAGGTGTTTACATCGCTTTGGCCGGGGCCGGGAGGGAGCCCGGAGCTGAGGGCACCGGGCCGGGCCCCTCCGCGGGCAGCCCCGGCCGGCAGCGCTGCCCCCGCCTGCCCTGGGGCTGCCTGGGCTCCTCCGGCCCCCGCCTGCCCTGGGGCTCCGAGCCGCCCATGCTGCGGGGCAGGGAACGTGCGGGCCGGGCCGAGGGGCTGGGGGTCCCCGAGGGTCCGTGGGGCTCCGTGTCTGCCTCCATCAGCCGAGGCTCTCCAGAACCGCGGGTATCCCCTGTCGGGGGAAGGGGATGGAGAGGGCGATGAGGACTGGGGGCGAATGGTGTGGGGACGGGAAAGGGAATGGCGATGATTATGGCTACAGGGACGGGGATGGGGCTGGAGCCGGGGACAGGAATGGTGATAAGGATCCCCGGGACCGAGGCTGCGCTTCGAAGGGGCCAGCGGTTGTTTGGGTGTCTGCTCTCCCGCAGCGAGCAGAACGGGTAATTTGCTTTATATGGAGGGGGATCAAATGCTGGGCTGTAACCCCCGCTCCAGGTACTCGCCCGCCCCGGCCCCTTCCTTCCTCCGCAGCCCCTCCCGCGCCCTCCCCCGCCGCACTGACGGCCCCGCCGGGCCCTGCTGTATAATAGGCCACCGCCGCGGCCCCGGGGCGGAGAGACAGACGCTGCCCGGTGCCGCGCCCCGTGTGCAGGCGGCGGGGACGGCTCCGGGCCGCCGCACAGGGCCAGGGGAGGGGGCGGCGGGGCGATGGGCAGAGCCCCCGCTGCCCGGCTGCCGGCCGGGGGGCTGCGCTAGCTCGGCCCCGGCGGCCGGGGATCCCCCCGCGCCCCGGGGGCGGCGAGGATGCAGCACCCGCTGGAACTGGGCGCCGCGCGCTACTTCCCGGCCGAAGCCTTTCCCGACCACCGCTCCCACCGCTACCGCAGCTTCATGATCGAGGAGATCCTCACCGACCCCCCGGACGCCAAGGGGGCCGCGCCGGCCGGCGAGCTGCTCAAGTTCGGGGTGCAGGCGCTGCTCTCTGCCCGGCCCTACCACAACCACCTCGGTACGTCCCGGGGGGCTCCCCGCGCCTGGGGGGCGGCAGGGGGCGGCAGGCGGGGAGGCATCGCCCGCTGATGGTCTCCAGCGCCTTTGGGAGCCGGGTTCCTTGGAGAAAAAATTAGGAATTCTGCCTACAAAAATTGCAGCGGGGCTCTGCCGGCCGTGCGCATCCCCGCCGCGCCGCGGGCGCTCCAGCCGGGAACAGCCGAGTGCTTGGGGCCTAAAAGAGAAGAAAGCGGCTCCGCGGCTGCAGCCGCCCTCGCACAGAATGGCCTTTGGATTTCAGGGAAAGTTGTTGTTGGTAGTTTTGTTTTGGGGGTTTTCCCGTGTTTTTGGATGAGGTGAGAATTGCTGGAGCCGGGCAGCGGGGTCTGTGCGCGGCTGCGAGGGCGGCAAGAGGCCCTGCGGTCACAGGTTTAGCTGGAAACCCGGCTTTATGTGTAAACACAAAAATGTATAATACACAGAGATATTATATATAACATATACATATACGTTATGTTTATATAATATTAATATAGAAGATGGAAGACATAACATTATTAACCATATTATAATATAAGTTTGGGGTTTGTTTTTTTAAAACGGGTGCCAGCATTCTCTGTCCAGTCCGGATATTGCATCCAGGACAAATGCAGTTTATTAACATTCAAATAGGTTTGGGGTTTTTTTTTAATTGTTATTTTATTGTTATAATTTGGGGGAGTTTTTTGCGGTTGTTTCTTTTTTTCTTTTTTGTGTTTTGGGGGTTTTGTTAACGCTAGTGTTTAATGTATTTTGAAGGGTGTTATTTAACATATTTTAAAGGCCGATAGTTAAATGTGTGATGGCGAAACTTTGACTTCCCAAGCCATCTTCATCTGCGGAGCCGTAGCTCTTCATCCATTGACCCGAACAGAAAAGGAGTATCCCAATTTCATTTTCTGCATTTAAGAGAAAAAGATGAAAGCGTCAAGCCCCTGATCAAGGGAGCAACATGCGTTAGAATATCTAGAAATCAGTATTATTTTCAAGATGAACTATTCAGAACTACTCGGAATAGCGGATCAGATACAAGGCTCTTCACACCCCTCACGGATCAGCTCCGCAGGGACAGACGGGAGCAGGATCGGGCCCTGTAGGGAGGGAGGCGATTTCAGGCAGGCCGAGAAGACCTCACAGAGGCTCCCCCGAATTCCTTCCCCCTGTGTCGCTGGCGGGGAGGCCGAGCCGAGCAGGAGCGCAGCCCCCGGCCCACCCAGGGTTTGGGCCAGGGAGCGGAGCGGGGGAGCCGGGACTGACCCAGCCGGGTCGGGCCGAGCCCAGCGAGGGAATCGAGCCGAGCAGGGCCGAGCTGGATCCTGGAGAAGTGAATGGAGCCGGCCGAGCGGCGGCCCCAGGCGAGGGAGCGGCATCCTCGGGGATGGCTCGCTGTCCTCTCTAGGCTGCGGTTCACAGAGTGGGATAGAAATTATTACCAGGTCGGAAATATCCTGAAAACTCCTAGGAAGGGAATCCTTGGGCCGTGCCCGCCCCGCTGGTCGCCGAGTTCAGCCGGGTCCGGCGGCTGTTGGGTGACACCGACGGGAGCGCTTTGGGGTTGAATTATTTTCACTTGTAACCCCCAAGTAACTCATTGATTAGCATGTGCTGGTTGAAGGGTAAAAGGTGGCCCTGTAGCGCGGAGGTGGCGCAGCCGGGGGGCCCGGGACCGGAGGGGAAGGGGCCAGGGATCCTGGCAGGGGCTGCTCCCCGGGATCCGCCGCACCCTGCAGCCCCGGGGGTCCCCGCGGTGCCCACCGCTCACCGCCGCTCTCTCCCGCAGCGGTGCTGAAGGCGGAGCCGGCCGCCGTGTTTAAGTTCCCGCTGGCTCCCCTGGGCTGCTCGGGGCTGGGCTCGGCGCTGCTGGCCGCCGGCTCGGGGCTGCAGGGCGGCTCCGCCTCGCCGCATCTCCCGCTGGAGCTGCACCTCCGCGGGAAGCTGGAGCCGGGCCCCCCGGAGCCGGGCAAGGCCAAGAAGGGCCGCCGCAGCCGCACCGTCTTCACCGAGCTGCAGCTCATGGGGCTGGAGAAGCGCTTCGAGAAGCAGAAATACCTCTCCACGCCCGACAGGTAGGCCACGGCCGACCTCGGACTCGGGGCGCGGCGGGGCTCGTTTTGATTGAAAAAGTCGGGAAGCTGCCATCGAGACCAAAGCTGCCGGCCTGACCTCCTCTCTCTCTCGCCCGCAGAATAGACCTGGCCGAATCGCTGGGACTCAGCCAGCTCCAGGTGAAAACCTGGTACCAGAACAGGCGCATGAAATGGAAGAAAATAGTAAGTGGCCCTTATTAATAGTCCTCCCCTTGGGCTCGACGTGTCCGCGTTCGGCGGGGATCGAGCCCTGCCCCGTGGGCCTCGTCCTTCCGCACACCGGCCCCGGGATATTTAATAACAGCATTAAGGATAATTATAACAGCAATGATGACCATGATGGTAAGAATAAGAATAAGAATAAGAATAAGAATAAGAATAAGAATAAGAATAAGAATAAGAATAAGAATAAGAATAAGAATATGTCCCTGGTCTTTAATACCGTGCCCCTAGTCCAGCATCTTCTGGGCCCCTGCCGGCCCCCCTCCCGGTCCTGTCCGAGCCCTCCGGTGGTTCTGCTCGGCCCCCGGGGCGGCGGGCGGGGGCCGCAGTCCGAGAGGACCCGCACCGGCGGCTTCGCTCCGGGGCACGGGAGAGAGAGGGGTTGCTGCGGCCCGGGCTGATGGCAGCTCGGTTTTACCGGGGTGTCCCCTTCCTCCGCCCCCTCCCCGCCTCGCAGGTGCTGCAGGGGGGCGGCCTGGAGTCCCCCACCAAGCCCAAGGGCCGCCCGAAGAAGAACTCGATCCCCAGCAGCGAGCAGCTCTCGGAGCAGGAGCGCGCCCGGGATGCCGAGAAGCCGCCCGAGAGCCTGGGCTCGCCGGCCGAGGTCAGCCAGGAGGAGTGAGGGGGGCCCGGTCCGCAGGGCCCCGCCGGGCCCCCCGAGGGCACGGAGGGCAGCTCGGACAGGGCTGCGGCCGCCTTCGGCCTCGGGACGTTTGGACGCTTTGACCGCACGCCGGTCTCACCTCCGCTCCCCTCCGGCCAGGAGCACACTGGATCCCACCTTCCACATCTACTCGCTGTCTAAAACCCTGTGGTGCCCCTAGTTATTCGAAAACTGCATTTTATGATCAGTTTTATTAATGCGAAGATATTTACTTTATTTCAATAAAGTATTTTATGAATTATTGCTCTGGGTAACGTAATGCTTTGGGGTTGATTTTTTTAAAGATTTGCTATTTTTTTTCTCCCACGGAGGCAGGTTAGAGATTGAAAACCAATTTCAAGGCAGGTCTACAGAGAAAGTGCAAAGCGCAGGGGTACCGGGAAGATTCTCCCATCGTTTTCCACGACGGTTCGGCTGCCCGTGGCCGGGAGAGGCCAGACCCTCGGTCTTTCCTTGGTCAAATTCGGATGCTCTCGGATTTTAAAGATACGTTAGCTGCTGACAAAAGATTAATTAACTTCTGCACTGTGCATCCTGAACGGCACTTTAAAAAAATGCTCTTCACGAGCTCCTGCGATGCTGCACGAAATCCTGGCGCTTTGTTGTTCGGGTGAGGATTTTTTATTTTATTTTATTTTATTTTTTCGCTTGTTTTCCCCGAGTGTCTTCTCCACGTTTTCCGTTGGGATGTTAAATTACAGAGCATCCACCGAGACATGCAATTACCGCCATTTTTCTAAAAAAAAACAAAAAAAAAAACCAAAAAACAAAACCAAAAACAAAACAACCGAAAAAAAAAAAGAAAAACCAACCAAAAAAACACCCAGCAAAGCAGGGAAGGACGAGAGGCGGAGAGCGAGGGCCGGGGAGCGGCGGGGCAGCCCCGGGCTGAGTCGCTGCTGCGGGGGCGCCTCCCAATTAACGGCGGTAATTAGCGGCTCGGGGGTGCCTCCGTGCCCCGGCAGGGTGCCCTTAGGGCCGGCAGGAGGGGAGCCCCTGTCCCGGGGCAGCGGCTCCGGGAGGCTCCAGCCCGTGCTCAGGGCACGGAGAGCGCGGCCCCGGGGGGAGCGGAGCACGGAGGCAGCACCGAGAAGCTTCAACCCCAAACAGCCCCGAATCGGCGGAGCCCTCGAGGTGAATCTGCGCTGAACTCATGCCGGTCCTTCCCAGCTTTGCTGGTTTCTCTCTCCACGGCCCGGCCCGGGAGGTGCCCCGGATCCATCCCGGGTTAAATCAACCCCGGGATGAGCGGGGCAAGACACGGCTGGGTAAACAGGAAACAACCTCGTGTTCTTACACTGAAATAACTTAGATATTTAACCAAACCATTGGTTGGAAATGTTTTATTTAACCTGAGGATGAAGATGGATGCCGGGAAGAGAGAAGGGGGTGGCGGGGCTGGCAGAGCCGGGGCTTTGCGGGACCCTCCTGCGCTGGCAGGACAAGCTGGGCGTGTGGCTTTGTCACTTCCCTGTCACCCCTGGCTGTTTCTGGTGCTCTCAGTGCGCGGGAGAACAGCGCCCGATTTTAATTAAAAGGGAGATTTCGCTAGCGCATTAACCTAAATTAACAGGACAACAGGCTGTTTTAGTCACTTGTGTCAGAGGGCTGGAACAGCCGGGCTTCACTCGGTGCTAGCGCCTTCGCGGGAGAATATTAATATTTTCTTTTCACAGCTGAGTAAGTGACAGAAAAGTGATTATCATTTCTCAGATCATAAGGTGATTTTTAAAATTTTTTTTTTCAGCGCACGAAGCAGTAAATAAAGTTAGGGTTTTTTTGTTTCGAATTTTTCTTTCGTAGACAGCCGAGAGAGGGGCTCGGGACGCTTTGGTTAAGCTGCGTTTCTGCCGAGCCGGAGCGGAGCGGGGTCCCCGTGTGGCCGTGTCCCCTGTGTGCCGGGGCTGCGCATCCCTTCCCTCCGCACGGGACACACGGGTACATCCTTTTCTTGCTGTGCCGCGGCACGAACATCTCCCGGGGGGCTCGGGAGAGCCTTCCCTCGCCCTGGGAGATGCCCGAGAGCCCCGTCCCGCACGGGGGGGACACAGCGGCGGCCCCGCCCGGAGCGGGATGTGTGCTGCGGACGGACACACGGACACACGGACACACGGCCCCTCCGGCTGACCGGCTCCCCCCGGAGCCGCCTGGGCACGGCTTTAATGAGCGATTCCTGCTCCGGGAGGAGCCGGGTACGGACCCGAGAGGGTGCGAGCCGGGCTCAGGAGCCTCCAGCCTCCTCGGCCATGCTAAGGAAACCCAGGGTTCCCTCAGGCAGGGAAAGGAGCCTGTTAGAATTACCGGACAATAGACCCGACTAATGGGATTTTTTTTTATTGCTTGGTTTGGTTTGTGTTTTCCTGTAATATGTATATTTACATACACTCACACACATATATTTAGATAATTTTTAACGATTTTAAGCACTGCTTTCTGTCAAAATTTAATTTCCCACAGCTTCTCCAGGTGGGCTGCCTGCTGGGCTGGCTGGAGTGACAGCAGCTGGGAGCCAGGAGCAGAAGGGTCCCAGCGAGGTGCACTCAAAGGGGTGGAATGAGATGAACTCTAATGTCCCTTCCAGCCCAAACCATTCTGAGATTCTCTGATTCTGTCTGAAAAGCGAGGGTAAATGGCACCAGCCGTCAGTGACAGCCCTTCCAAAGGTGTTTGGTGGTACCCCAAGCAGGGCTGGGGCTCCCCTTGGCCAGCTGATGAGTGACCACAGCAGGCCTTATCTGCACACAAGTTTAGTGCCTATGGATAATTTTAGACAGTGCAGCATAATGTTTTCACTTTCTAATGGCCTCTTAGAGCTGTGCTGAGCCCGTGTGGTGCTGCTGGGCTGCAGTGGGTGGTACCCACACCCACCACACCTGAGCAGCAGAGCTGGGCCAGCCCAGCACTCGGAGATGTCCAGCAGGAATCCTGGGGAAGATCTGGATGACTTTGTTCAGTGCTGCAACTCCTCCTCAGAGCCCTGTTCTGCCTGTGGGAATGACCTCACTCTGCAGCACCCCAAAGCTGATGGAAAAGCTGCTGCCCCACCCCGAGGGTGGGTTGGCAGTGCTGTGTAATCCTGGGGCCAGTAAAGGACATTTGTAGCTAATACACCTGATGGTTATTCTCTGTCTGTGTGTAAATAAGCTGTATTACCACGTGCATTCATTCTGGCAGCGAAGCATCCACGCTGGGGAACTCCACATTTTAATTACACCTGTATTGGTGAAACATCATGTGTTTTCTTTGCAAACAAAGTAGAAGGGTGTTGATTGAAGGCTGGAAAAATGTGTCCTTCGATTGCTGCTCAGGTCACAGGTAATCAGCAAATGCTCTGATGGTTTTCTTAACAAAAATACATTTGAGTTTCCAGTTCAAACATCCCAGATCCCCTTTTTATGATGCATCTCAAAGAAACTTGAGCAAAGTTCTGCTTTTTCATCAATGCCAATTTAAATACAGCTTCACAGAGCCAGGGCATTTGAAGATGAATGCCATGGGTGTTTATTCAGAGGCAGTGCTTGCTCTGCCAGCAGCAGATCAGACACCAGGACAGGTCTGTGAGGGGGGCAGTGGCCTTGCCCTGACTCTCTGCTCCACACCTGCAGCAAAGGGAGGTCTGCTCTGCCCTTCTGGGAGAAAAAAATGATCCTAGAGCAATGCTTTGTGGGCACTCCTCACAAATAAAAAACCCAAAAGCACTGACTTGATGCTGCCTTTTCCCCTCCAGAGGGTGGGAAGTGCGGAGGGGGTGGAGTGGGGATGTGGATGGGGGAGGTCAGTGGGATGGGGAGGGTTTGATGAGAAATGGAGGGGGATGTGGGAGGAAGTACAGGGGGGTGTGGGGGGATGTGGGGATGATGGAGGAGCAGGGATGCAGGGGGCTCTGGAAGGATGCAGGGTATGTGGAAGAGGGTGATGTTGAGGGATGTGGAGGGGGGGGGATGCAAGATGAAAGGGGGTGTGGGGGGATGTGGGGCTGGGGGTGAGGAGGCGTGAGGGGGATACAGGGAGGATGGAAAGGTGGGGAGGGAGATATGGGGGCTGGAGGGGTTATAGGGAACATGGAACAGGATGTGGGAGGATGCAAGAACGTCTGTGTGAGGCTGTGGGGAGGACGGGAGAATATCAAGGGAGATTGTGGGGTTATAAGGGGGGGTGCAGAGACATTCTGTGGGGCATGGAGAGGAGGGAGGGGTATGCTGGAGCCTGCACACACCCTCCATGCACTGATAAAAGACATCACCCAGCACCATGTGTGAGTGCCAAGCTAAGTCTGGGGTGGGTCAGGCCCTCTCAGATCTGGGGAGAAAAAGAAAATTAACATCTATCTGGGACTTGTCCTCACCATTTTGGTCCAAAAGAAACCCAGTGCAGGGGTTGATACAACCTACTGAGTTCAGTCAAATTCTCTGAAGTTCATTAACTGACAGTTGATGTCCTGTTATTAGATGTTTGTCTTAAACCTAATGTTTGGTTGAGGTCACTACACACACACTACATTTGGTTGTTTCAGCTGAGTTGTAGAGTAGATAAAATCTAAATGCTAAACTCCTCATTCTCTGAAATTTGGCCTAGCAATGTGTAAATAAAGCTCAGGGCAAGTTTGCATTATCCACACTAACACAGCTCTCTCAGCTGAGCCTTGCCATGAAATCTGTAGGAGAAGGAGGAAAGTTTGGGGCTGGGGATGGTTACCTTTAATGAGGCTGGTGGTGACCACTGGGTCAGCAGGCAGCAGCTTTCATGGCAGGCTTTAAAAATGCATCCCCCACTCTGTGTGGATGGAAAAGCCCTGGTGGTGAATGGACCCCTCAGTTTACAAACAGAGTCCATTAGAACATGGCTATGTACAACATGGGCTCTTCCTCTGCAGGATCCCCAAATCCATTGTTTATCCTGCACCTATATTAACAAACCACAAAGTGAGCTCGTGGTGTTTTCAGAACGCATTTCTTTTTAGGATGGGAATGTGGAAATCTTCCAAAATTGAAATGGGACATAAGGCCAACGAGTAAGGGACAGATTTGTGCCTCGAGTTGGAGTATTAGCTGGAATGAGAGGATTCCATTTTCTCCAAATGGTTTTCCCCTCGGAGGTTCAGTTCAGAGAGCACTGGGCAGAGCACACTCTCTCTTTGAAAAGACACTGAAGTTGGTGGGTTTTATTTAAAGGAAAATACCACTGGAGGAAGAAACCCTTGGGTTATGTTGAAGAGCTTGTCAGCAGAGTTCAAGTATAGATGTGCTTACAGCACTGTGGCCTGGCTCCTTCACACTCCACAGTTACACAGGCAGTGAAAATGACCCAAACCCTGTGAATTTACAGCAATTGTTCCCAGGCTGATGTTCCATGGCTGCCTGCACAGCACCCCCAGCCTCAGCACATCCCACCAGGTAAACAGAGCCCAGAACAGGACAGGCAGCTGTGCAGGAGAAAACCGCATGTCTTGGGAACCCTGGCATCCGTCTGGAGACACAGGAGTAGAAGAGGAGAGCCTCAAACTCCACACTGGGCCATTTTACAGAAATTACAGCAATTTTACGTGGATTAGATCAATTTATTATGAATTATCTTCACCAGCTCTGAAGCTTTCACTTTGTGAAGAATGACTATTTTGTCAGAGAAGAGCTCTGGGTAAAAATCTACATATGGCAGGAGATGTCAGCAAAGCACAAGTCTGACTTTGCCTGGCAAGGAAGGGGCTCCCAAAATGCACCTTTTTCACCACAGTGAGCTCTCAGTGAGGGAGAAGCTGGCTGTTCATTTTGAGCTAACAGGCTTTTTCCTTCTCTGCTGCTTGACAAGGTCTTAGAGAGATCCCACACTGTTATTGCTGCTAGAAACACTTTCTAAGGTATTTACTAAAGATTAAACACAAGGAATATAAATCCCAAATATTTTCAAATAATATTCTCTCTTAATTGTATATTTTGCTGAAACATTGAAGTGAATAACATCTTGTCTGAGTTAAAATAGCCTTTAGTAGATGCTTAAAGAAACGAATCATCTCTGTGTCTTGTCCTCTTCTCCCTTTTGGGAAAGTGAGAGCTGGGTTACTGAATATTCCCATTTATTGAACAGAAATTCTCACAGGGCCTGTTCAGACTGTGCAAAATGCTGGATGTCTGTGCCAGTCCTTGCAGATGCTCAGAGCCTCCTCTCATTCTGGCTCTTTAAGGCTTAGTGCTGCCACAGGTAAGGTTTAAAGGGTCCCATAGGGTTTTTTTGGTTTTTTTTTTAGTTCTGTGGTGTGCTGTGAACTTTCCACGTTAATGAGTGTGTAAATATTTCATATTCAGATTTTGTACTGTTAATTTTAGAAGTCACAGAGTGCTTCTTGTTTCCTGGCATGTCTCACTGGGCAAGTGTTGGTGTACAGACCGTGGTGTAAAACAGAACAGAGCACGTTGAGCTCAGTGGCTATTTGAAATTAAAATACCTTATTCACCAGTATTTGTACCAGTAAAGTACAAGTGTTCAAATATTTGCAGAAAGTACCTCTGAAGCAGCTGTAAATACGGCTGAATTTGAATTTCAATGAATATTTGCAGATTTTTGGCTAAGTTGTGGTGCATGTAATGCTGCATGAGGAGAGGTTTGTAGGTGCCAGTGCTTTACAATTACCTGTGTGCAAATTGCAGCTAAACCCACTGGATTTAACTCTTATTAACTCAAAGGGAAGAACACAGCCCAGTCTGAAAAAAAAACAACCCTAAAGCAAACCCCTTCAAGAAAACACAGAGAACATCAGAAGCTTTAGATAAACACACACATTAGTGCTCTGCAGCTTTCACTGGCTCCTGGGTGGAAAACAAGCCGTGTGTGTTTAACCCTGTCGTTCCCAGGCAGCAGAAGCAGTGTGCACAGGCTGAAGGAGAGCCTGCTGCTCAGGGACGAGTCCTGCAAGTCCAGATCTCTTCCCGAGGCCCCAAAGAGCTCCCTCACTGGGTGGAAGGTCAGCTATTTGCAATGACTTTCAGAAAACATCACTTCAGCTGATTTTTGTGTTCTTGGTGTGCAAATGGGCCCAGCATGATCAGGACTCAGGAAGGAGTACCTGCTTCCAAAGGTTTGGAAAGGATGTTGGGAAATGTGCTCCAGAGGCTTCCATGGCACCTGGCAGCTGCCTTGATACACAGAATTTCCAGTTAGTTTTGCTCCTCTTCCTCTACCAGGAAATATCTGGCTGGCAAAACTCCCATAGATTTCTATGATGATCTCTTGCCTATCTCCCTAAGGCTGCTGCCATCCTTGTTTCTTTTATGAAGGGATATATAAAAGCAACTGACATCCTGACAGATCTTTCTATGGTCATACTGAGACATGATCTGTTGAATGTGGAAAGGAAATAGCAAGAAAAGGTATTTCCTCCTTTATAAGCAGGGAGCCCAGGATTTGCAGCACCCAACACTGGGTCAAAGACTGTGGCATACATTGAGTTTTCTGCCCTATTAACATTAAAAACCACACAGTGTTTTCTTAGGCTTGGATAGATGCATTCTACAAAAATCCTCTTCTTTGATTTTATGTTTACAGATCTCTGTCTTGGTTTGAAAAGTCAGGTGTCTGCTAAGGAAGCAGGAAACTCCCTTGAAATGGAAAAATTACCTCTCCCCTCTGAATTACTATAAACTTGAAATCAAGGGGCTCTCAGGCAAAGATATGGGAATAGGAATAACAATTCTTTACTAGGAAAATTAAAATAAAAATGCAGTATTACCAAAAAACCCACTGACAGAGTCAGAACACAACCTGACCCCCTGTTGGGCAGGGTGTTGGCAGCAGTCTGATTAAACGGTGTCTGCAGTGCTCCTGGAGTGACAGATGTGGTTCTGATGAAGCAGTGATCCCACAGAAGGGTGTAGCTCACCTCTGAAGTCCTGTGGTGTAGATGGACCCTGTTCCTCTGGGAATCCAGTGGAGAAAGGCTGCCTGTGGTGTTCTGGGTCTCTGATTATATCCAGGTAGGAATGCTCGGCTCCTCCCCCTGGGTGGAGCATCTCCCAATGGGATGATGGAATTTTATCAGTCCTGCAGTGAGACTCAATGGCCCAATAACAGAAAAGATCCCCCTGGAGGGAGGATGGGTGGTGGGAGAGATAAAGAACACTGCCCCACTTGGTTTTAACAGCTGGCAATAGAACACAGACTTGTGGTTACATCTTGCATTGAAACCCAAGACAATCTCACTATTTCCAAGTGAGTTTTTCCTGATGATATTTTTGTTATTGGTATTCGTGGTCAGTGTGTCTTTAGTGTCCACAAATTCTCCCCAGTACACATTCTGTTCCTACACTCAGTGCAGATGAAAGCTCCAAAGCAAGCACAATTTCCAGGGTCAGAGATTTTATCAAGAGATCTGTTGTACCTGGAAGATGCAACTTCCCCTCCCAGGAATGAACTGTACTTTAATCCTGAATCCTTCTATGAACTGGTTTTATAAAGAGACAAGAGGGTTGGAGATAATGGTTGCTCTAGAGAATACAGGTTTCATCCTCTTCTTTTCTAATAATAAGGATTTTTCCCTGCACTGCCCAAGTTCTTGAGCTGGGCCTGGCACAAATGTGTTAATTATATTTGGAATCCTCTTGTTTCTGTTTCAGTGCAACCCTTAAAACTTGACCTGTGATGAAGAGCAGTTAGAGGATGAATGAGACAATTCCAGAGATTTTACAGGGTTATACTCCCCTTTTTCACTTCAGTCCTGTACTTCCCATCACTTGTGGCTCCAGGATTTCCCAAGGCACAGGTTACATGTGTATTAGCCTCTAACAGGCAATTCTCATGTTTGTTTGTCATTCTCAGCCAAGTTGTCCTTGGCGAGGTGCCAGATTGTCTGGGAACAAGTTCTGTTGTCTGTGCAATGCACCAAGAGCTGCTTCCCATTGTTTGCTTTGCTAATTACCACCTGCTAATTTCACTTGTTGCACTTAGCCCAAGTGTTGCCTCTTCTCTTTTTTCCCCACTCAAATCTTTGTTTCGTGGAGCTCTGCCATCATTCCCTCGATGTTTTCAGCCTGCTGGGCTGTGCTGAGCTGAGCTTCACTCTGATGTAAAACGTGATGGGTTTGGTTTCTGACTGAAGAGCATCAGTGATGTCTCTGTCAGAGATGATTTTTTATGTCCCTCCCAACCCAAGCCCTTCAGTGATTCTGTGATTTTTTGTGGGCACATGCAGTGCTTTCAGAACCACAGCCCAGCACGTTCCTTTCTGCCTGCTGCTTTCCCACATCTTTCATCAGGAGCTTCCTCAGGGTCCTGGATGTTCATCCGTGGTACCCAAATTCCAGAGTTTTTGGAGAGAATCCCAGTCCTTGTGCCAGCCCGTGTCATCAGGTTGCCCTCTAATGGTTTGCTCAGAGAACTCTCAGCCTTTCTGATCACCCGAAGAATTTTGCTTTGATTCCCATGGAAGAGGCCTGAATGTTTAATTCCAGGAGGTTCTGGAACTGCCCCTGGAGCTGTGCTGTACAGAGGGAAAGGTGGAAGCCTCCATGGGGATTGTGGTTGCAACCCTGCTCGTTTCTAAAGCTGGTTTTGATTTCTTTTAATTAACTGTACGTGTTAAGAGTTGGCATTCACAGATGTCAGGGCTCATTGTTGAAAAGTGTGGACTGTTTAAAAATTTGGACTCAAGACAGAACAGGAACATTTTCCTATGTGACCAATGTTTCATCCTATCCCTGAAGATTCCCAGTGAATTCAGAAATGTTCTGTAAAGCCAAATGGCACAAAACCCCTGTGAAAACCAACCAAAAGGGAGGAAATATGGAAAAAAGTTTCTTGCATAGGTAAATGTCAAAAATGTCCCTTCTAAATGTTTGAAAAATATTGGGGGGTTATTGTGGTTTGATTTGAACTTTAATTTAGTTGTTTGGGGTTTTTTTACTTTTTTAAAAATCTTTGTTTTCAAACTAGGTAATATGATGCACTCAAAGACTGCTGAGGAAAATAGGAAATTTTAGCCCACTGGAATTTTTTTCATGCTTAGTTCAGCACTGTTTTGAGAAAAATAAGCTTGGAGGTCTGGTAGTACCCTGTGCTCTCCACGAATCCATTCTGACTGCACTCAGGTGATGTGTCCAGGTTGATTTTTCTCAGAAGATACAAATGAGGGTCTGCATTTAAGCAAGAAGACTTTTCCTTTTCCATTAGAAGAATGCTGGCCAGCAAGGCTGAGACTGCTGGACAGCAGAGCAGTGGCAGGAGCTGTGTTTATGAGCTGGGCTGAAGCACTGAGGGTGCATTTGAAAAACCAAAATTTTTCACTGCAATCCAGTCCCACTGCAGACACCCCATGTGTCTGGCAGAAGGCCCCAAGACCACGGTGTTCCATGGAAGGTTTGGTGGTCTGGAGCACAGACAGGCTTCACTCTTTGCAAATGTCTGGCCTGGTCTAGAGAGACAATCCTGTGGTGTCTAAATAGGTAAAATCACATCCAAATCATGGATGTGAGTGTTGGGAGGTTAAAGAAAGCAGAAGGAGTCAGTAAAGGTGGCAGTGCTCTATTCATTTTTTATTAATAGCCTGCATAAGTTTTAAATCTGCTGCAAACATAAATCAAGGTGGAATTTTGCAGTGCAGGGACACCCCAAAGTAGAGCTGGATATTAGTGTATAAGAAAAGAAGGAAGGGCAGGGGTGGGGGGATTAGAGAAAGGCTCCCCAGGCATTTAAAGTGGGATTCTGGTTTGTGTTGGATCCGTGTCCTTTAAGCTTTCTGGTAACCTGAAGGATCAGAAGTGTCCTCAAGCCCTTAAATAGATGACTCGGAAATACTTGAAATGTGTTTCATTTTATGGTAAGTTTAATGTTTCTAATCTCAGTGCAATTTACAATTACAATAAATATCACGAAAAATTAATGTGGCCACTTCAAATACAAAGGAACGACAAAGTGTAATCTGAGAAAATTTTATCAACATGCAATTTCCTTAACAAAAACATCAATGTATCATTTCAGAATGCCAAGAAATATTTATCTTTTGGGACAGCAAAATCATTTGCAGAACATTTTAACTGCTAAATAAATATTTTACTGGCAACTTCTGAGGCATCATAAATGCAGTCAATATAAACAAAGCAATGTGGAAACCAACTCCAGCCCCAGTTCAGATGGTGCTGGGCTGGTTCATGGCAACACAGGACTCTGGGATGCATTTGGCTGAGCCTCTGTGCTTGGAAAGATCTGATTTCTTCCTGCTATTATAAGCAAGTTTGCATAGTTTATTTGGAAGTTCTGGCAGCAGGAGCCACAGCGAGCTCTTAGGAGTGGTGATGCAAGCAGTTAGCATTTAACTGAAACTCTCTTTTAATAGTTAAATTTGATTTTTTAATTGAATCCAGTGCCTATGAAAGCTAAGGGATTTGCAGCCTTGGAGGGACAATTTGTCTGCAGAATGTGGCTGCAGAACAAGAACATCAGGGCTGTGGGAGCTCCAGCTTCCTCAAGGGTCTTGGCCAAGCTCTTCACCACTTGGTTCTGCTGGCCCTGTCCTCTCCCAGCTGGAAAGGCTCCACAAAGCTGCATTTGGGAACTTCTCTGGAGACAGAGCAGAGATTGCTCCACTGCACCACTGAGGAAAAGGTTGTTTCTTACCTGGACTCCCCCTGTTATACCCAAGGACAACATCAAATCCTGGACTGAGCTTTCCTTTTTGTGTGGGCATCGCTCAGCACCCGCCCCCTTTCAAGTGGTGTTTCTGCCAAGGTCAGGTGATAATTGTCTGTTTTCCAAGAGAGGTGTTCCTTCAGATTTCTGTGCCACTCTTGGTGTCCAAGATGGAGCAGAGATTAACTTGATGGAATATTTACTGAGCAGTGTTATCCCTCTGTAACTCTGCATTTCAGCCGTGGTGTGCTGATCCCCTGGGATGTGTGTGCTGATTCACACATTTGGTGTGGCTGGGACAGACCATTCCCAGTCATACCATGGCTGAGGAAAAACTGAGGACTCTGGAGGCCGTGATGGTGACTCCCTGAATTTTGGGATGGCCTGATGATGCAGCAGCTCCTCCACAGATGGTGGTGGGGGCTATGTGAGAATTCCCCTGGAAAACAGCACCGAATCTGCTCAGGGGCCAGCAGGGAGAACTCCTGGCAGGTGCTGGAGCAGCAGGAGCAGGGCTTGGTGTGTCCCCTGGCATTGCTGCTGCTGCTGCAGCTCCTCAGCAGGAGATGGATTCGTGCCCCTCCGTTCCTCTCCCGGTAGCTACAGGAGCAGAAGTTACAGCATTACACGGTGACATTACTTTAACCACGGCAGAAAGCGCCCCATTTGTCATGCAGGTGTTAATTGTCCCAATTAAGGAGCATACCTGGGGCACTGATGTGCCGGCAGCGCCAATAGTGAATGGCTGGTTTTGTTTCAGGGCTCCACAAGTGGGATTTTCCACTCCATCTATAATTGTTAGGTGTGAGCTCCCGCGGTGGGATCCTGTTGTGCTGCCAGGACCTGCCAAGGGGCTGGATGTAAAGAGAAATCACATTCCAGCACACTGATGGTGTGAGCAGTTTCCCCCAGCATGACTGAAATCATCATCAGGATGCTGTATCATGCGGGGGAAGATGAACACACACCTATTTCACAATGCATCTTTCAGACGGGACTGGGAAATACATCCTTGTGTGCTCATACTTGTGTAAATAATCTGAGGCAAGAGAGTTTATTTAGTCCCAAATCCATTTAAATGGTGTATATTGCTAGGGTTTCTTGGTAGTAACTGCAACATAATCCTTGCTTAAAAGGTGGGGGTTTTTTTCTTGATTAATTGAACACACAGGAAGAAGCCAACAATACTGTTCTTCACAAAAGAAACAGCTATTTTTAGGCATTTGCTTAAATTTTAGGTTGCTTTGTCCCTGTTAAATCTCAGCCTTTACTTTGGCAGAAATCCCATTTTAAAGCACCCTCCCACGTTCGGGGAAAGCAGCAGGGCTCGGGGTTTTGCTCCAGGGCTTGGCGGAAGAAGTTTTAGGAATGGTTTTTACAGAACTGGGGCCATCCGTGGAGCTGATTGAGCCCTTTTGCCTTTACAGGATTTAGGATGACATTTAGAGCTAGATTGGCTTTATTAAATAACAGTTGGGTAAGGCTTAGGCTCCATAATAGGAGATTCTGGTAATTGTACTGAACTGGGTGCTTTTCTTATTGCTCCAGATAATTTAAGTGTTAATGTTCATTGTAAGTATGGGAAAGAGATTTTCATTTTCTTTAAGAAATGGTCTTTGAAGAAGAAGAAATGAAGAGAATGTCTTAAGAGCTCGAGTTTCAGCTGTTCTTTTCATTTTGTACTATTTTCATTCGGTAGGACCCCAAATGAGGTACAGAAAATGGGATTTACATGTGCACACAGGTTGGTGGATGTGCTGTTATCCCCACCTGGACATCTGACTGCAGCTTGGGGCAGCCACACTCAGACCTCCACATATTCTTCCCTTGAAACAAACTATCTGCAAAGTTGGAGAGAATAATGAATATTTGCACCATGTGAAAATGATGACCTGTTTCCTGTCTAAATCTGGGAATTTCAATAGGATTTTGTGTGCATAAATATTTGGATCTTCTGATATTGACAGGTAAATTGTTTTGGCCTGTGTCTTCAAGCCTTCTATAACACAAAGGTTGTTACCTGTTCACTGAGGTCACTTTAGAAATTATAATATGAAAAATGTGATTAACCAAATATGCAAATATTTCTGTAGCTTTATAGGCCGACAGGGGAATCCTTTAAATTTGCTTTTAAAATATGTCCATTTTTACTCTGGTGTTTTATTTCATTTTTCACTTTCAACTCCCTGACACTTTCAAATAAAGCCACAGTCTATCTGCACCAAGAGAGAGAATTCTTTTGTGATCAAGTTCATTGATTCTTCTCTTCTGAAATCTGCCTAATAAAGTCAGGAATACATAATGGTGGAAATGTTGGGAAGTTTTCTCTGATTAACAGGTGTAAAATGTTTTGGGATCCAGAGATAGGAAGCACTTTAAATGTTTACAGTGGGTTTTTTGGGGATTGGTATTGGAGATGGTGTCAAAAGAGTGGCTTCCCTGGGTTCTTGTGAAATTCTTGTTGTAAACAGCCCAGAAGTTACTCTTCAATGGATTGTGGAAATCTGACATAGTTCCCCTCTCAGGAGCTTGCAGAATAGAGTAGGGTTGGTTCATGGTAATTTGGCTGCACAAATAATCTGGTTTTATTACAGAAATTATGTTACCTGCACCTGTGTCCTGTTACTAAAGAGTTCTGAAGTAGGAGGGGTCAGTTTATTCAAGTATTAATTTAAATTGTCTTTCCTCTCCTGGCAGGTGGTAGATGCACAGTGTTTTCTGGCTGAGAGATCCCAATCCTTTCACTTTAAACATTGTATTTATCAGCTCTTTATTAAATATACAAAACAAGACCACACTGGCCAAAATCTGTCACAGCACATTTTGTTGTCACAATGCATTTTGCTGTGTGCTGAGGAATGAGAGTCCAAGCCACAAAGTAGACTTGTTTCAGCCTCAATGGCTTTTTAAAAAGCTTGCAGCTTAAAATAATACATTATTAGGGTATTCAGACTTGTCAAAATTAATAATTAATATCACTTTATGTTCCCCACACATGCACAGAGCCTTTCATTCCCTTCCCCTGTTTGTATTCCAGCCAAGCAGCTCCGAGCCGTGGCCCTCTCCTGGGGCAGGAGGGTGCCTGGGAGGCAGCTCATCACTGCTGCATCCTGCACCAGGTAAATGATCCATGGATCTATTAAAAATAATATTAAAAACGCAAATGGTAAGGGGGAGTGATATATAAAAGTTCAATATTGTCAGTGTTCACTGTATATGGCATTTGTGGGTGTCCCCCTTTGCGCTGGTGCAGCCTCGAGTGCTGGGAGCAGTTCTGGACACCACAATGCCAGAAGCCACTAGAGAGTGTCCAAAGGAGGAGCACAAGGATGGTGAAGGGTCTGGAGGGGCCCTACAGAGAGGGGCTGAGGACACTTGGTTTGCTCAGCTGGAGAAGGGAAGACTGAGGGCAGAGCTCCCCGGGGGCTGCAGCTCCTCCCGAGGGGCAGCTCCGATCTCTGCTCGCTGGGACAGGGACAGCAGCCAGGGAACGGCTGGAGCTGCCCAGGGGAGGGCTAGGGTGGCTATCAGGGAAAGATTCTTTCCCCAGAGGGTGTTTGGGCACTGAACAGACTCCCCAGGGTTTGGTCACGTCCCCAAGGCTGCCAGAGCTCCAGGAGCATTTGGACAACGCTCCCAGGGATGCTCAGGGTGGGATTGTTGGGGTGCCTGTGCAGGGCCAGGAGCTGGGTTTGAGGATCCTTGGGGGTCACTTCCATCTCAGGATACTCCACTGTTCTATGATTCTATGAGGTGTTTTTACAATCAGCTGAATTATATTCAAATGAGTTTCCTGGAAAACCAGGGTGCTCACAACTGATGTCTCAATGCTGGGTTTTTTGACTCTTTATCCTTACTTTATGCAAATCCTCCCTGTTAGTTTACCTGGGGATTAAGGGATTTACATTATGGGTACACTTCAGCTTACTTTCCAATGCCTAGCTTGCCATGGGAATTTTGCATTCAATTACAGTTCCTGGAAAGTTCCTGCACTTCTGCATCTGCAGAACCACAGCAAATGTGGCCTCTTTACTGCAATCTCCCTTCAGATAACCTGTCACATGTAATTTCATAATAAATGACTTATTTTTGAGAGAATGACTAGTCAGAATTTAAGGAGAAAGAGGGGAAGCATGTGGTTTTTAACTAGTGTAAGTCTCAATTTCTTTGTCCTCCCTTTGTGAATCCTTGGCTGGGATAATAGAGAATCAAATTACTAATGAATCCATGCTTTACTAGGAGTTCCTGAAGAACCACTGTTTCCCCCTCTGCTCACAGTGGTGTCAGATCTGGGAGCAGAGAGCCCAGGTCCATGACTGCTCCTCACTTTCTCTGCAGCTGCACCAGCTTGGAGGCTCTGCAGGTTTGTGTGCAGCCCCTCCTCGCCCTGTGCCCCACACCCCAAATTAAATGTGGGTGTTCTGTAGGGCCTAAAACACCCCTGTGCCCCAGAGAGGGAGGGGTTAACTGTGGGCTGAGCAGGGCTGGGTGGGGGAGGCCAAGAAAACTATTCCCAGTCCAGAAAACTGTCCTGCAGTTTGTACTAAGGAAACACATTTGTTTTTTCTCTCACCTTATAATGGATGCTGGTATGAAGGTGACTGCATTGCAAACCATGTCCAGATAATTTGGGCAGGGATCATGCTAACTCTAACAAACAGTGCTTGGGGCCCAGAGTGATGCAAAACTTTTATAAAGAGATTTTTTTGGCTAAGTTCCTGCAATTTGGAGACTACAGAACACAAGCATTTGGGTTGCAATCTAAGAAGCATGAATTTAACACAGAGATTGTATTTCCTGAATGTTGGAATAGTCTTGCTGGAAAATGCAGCCTTCATTTGGCCTGCTTTAGGATTTTAAGTTTAGACATTACAAGCTTTGAAAATCTATAGATGTGTGTCAGAAAATACAGAAATTGTGGTTGTGGCTGAGCACAAAGCAGAATGATGGGCAGCTCAGCCGGTGTAAATTTATGGCTGGAACAATTTACATTGGGAATAAACAGTTTAATGGATAGCTGGAAGGATTAAAGGATGCCCAATCCATCAGATTAAACATGACATTCTGGCTGGTGGATGGTGCCATTATCTCACAGGGAAATGAACATTCTTTCAGAGATGTGTTTGCTGTACCTATTGCCCTAATTGTGTCACTGATACCCTGCTGAGCTGGGGGCAAAGCTTCCCTGGAGTGAGTGAGCCCCAGGTTTCTGTGTTATCTCCTGCCTTGTGAAAGCCTGGGAGCTCAGCTGCCTGCAGGTATTTCCCTCTGCCCTGGGATGCTGAAGGCTCTGCAGGGTGAGTTCTTTGTGCTGCTCTCCTTCTCCACCCCCTTTGGGTGCTGCTGGCACTCGGGGTCACCACCCAGCAGGGCTGCCACACACTTTTCCTGCCAGACTTGGATACCCAGATAAGGAAAAGCAACACCAGTTTGGGGAGAAAAGGAGCCATTTCCCATGGATTGTAGTTAGTGAGGTGATCCTTAATTTCTTCCCCTGTGGTTCCAATTTACCCAGTTCAGAACTAGAAAGGTTGATTAGTTTTTATTTTTTAATATTTATCAGTTTTTTTAGCCATCAATCTGTAGATTCTTATTCTTTCATTGGTTGATGCAATACAAGCAGAACTATTTTCTTTTTTTCTAGATAAGAAAAAAATTCATGGACTTTTGTTTTTCATGTTTTTTCATGGTTTTTGTTGTTTTTTTTTAATAGAGTTTGAAGAAATTAAACTTTTAATATTTAATTTTATTTTTTTAAATATTTTAACATAAATCACAGATTTGACTCTTTGCTGTGAGGAGTGTGTTTTTCATAAACACACCCCATTGGTCTGTGTCTCATATAGAAAGGCACAACAAGCCTGGCAAGGTGCAGGATTATCCCTGTGCTAAATGTTTGAAAATGATACAAAAAACCCAGTTTGAAAGGGGAAAGGAGCCACATTACAGCATCTATGGGCAAAGGAGGGAAGCATTAATTTAGATTAGAAAAATTCCCTGAGTAAATTAGGTGAAGAGATAATGTTTAGGATGGCCTCCTCACATGAAATGTGGAAAGTGGATAATAATGTGTAAAGAGAGAAAAAGGCAAAAATTTTGCTTTTGAGAAGTGGAGGAGTAGGGAGAGACAGGGTGAGTGGGGCAGGCTGGAGCTATTTAATGAGAAGTTGTAGAAACAAGGAGAGATGTCTGAAGCTGGAAATTTTATAATGGAAAGTCCAGCAGTCACCACTAATATAAATTATGGACATGAGAGCAGCACATGAGATGCTTCATGGAAGTGGTATGCTCAAATAAAGAGGTCCTCTTCTGAATGTTTTTTATTTTCTTTTTTTAGAGGTTTATATATTAAACTGCAGTTGATTTTATTTCAATATTTTAAAACTTCATAAAAGGTAATTCCATAGTAGCAATCGTATCTTTTGTAGGTGTCATTCTGTTGAGGAGCTTAAATATCAAATGGAGCACTAGGGACAAAAGCTCTTTTTGAACCTACAGGTTCAGAAATTTATAGAAAGATCCATTTATTGCAAGAGGCTGTTTTAGCAAAATGACCAGTCTAAGTCAGGTTTTACAGCTCTGTGTATGCACTGTGGATATTGAAGTTTACAGCATGTGAATATTATAATAAAAGGCATGAACAATGTGAGTGATAACTCCTCAGTGGGAGGAGTGCTGCTCATTCTGATCTCCAGTTGTAGCTCAGATTTTGGGATGCTGTGGACTGCTCTGGTGGCTCAGCTGTCACACTCCAGCCTGGCAGGAGCAGGTTTCACCCGCGTCAGCAGCGTCTCCCTGTGTGCTCCGTGCTTCCAGCTTCATCCTCGCCCCAAAGGGATGAAAATCCAGCATTTCCTCACCCTCCCCACTCATTCCTGAGTACAGGAAACACTTTTATGTCCAATTTGCTCTTTCTGGATCTGAGCAGCAGTATAATAGCAGCAGATGATGTTAAATCTCAGCTCGGTCGGTCGTCAGGATTGGTCCTGCGGCTGTTGGATCATCTCCCCTGGTTTTCATCTGCTGTGTACTTCACAGAGATGGGCTGCAGTGAGGGCTGCTTCCAGCACAAATTGTAATCACTCACAACAGTCACTCCTTTGGAATCTGCACATTTTTATTTCCATATGAGATGCAATTTAATCATTAAGGGAATTTTTTTAGCGCCGGTGCAGCATACCTTCATAGGAGGAAGTTGACCCCAATTTTGTAAGCGGGTGTTTATGAAGTCAAAGGTGGACTCTTAAACAGACTTAGAAGCTGGGCCAGCAGCATAATGCCCAATCTGGCACACACAGGAGAAATTATCCACGATTAAAGACTTTCTGATTAATATGACTTATGTGCCAAAACTGCACATGCAGCGTATGATCTCAATTAGAGTGAAACCTAATTCTTCAAGGCTAAGCTCCAGATTCATTCTGTAATTTCTTCTTTGTTTAACTTGGACATTTTCTGACAACAGGATCTAAAAGAAATGTGGGGGGGAGGGCACAGGACCCCCCTACCATTATAAATTGCAGTTCTGTAGAAAATATCTCTGGTGGTGCTGGTCTGAATACCTTGACTATTCAGTTTTTTAGAAGGGTTGTTGTGCATTCCTCCAAGGCACTGCCATTTAGTGCTGCTAATGGAGCTGTAACAGTTTTTGGGAAAGAATGAATACTCGTGTGCAGGTTTTCTGCTGAAAAAGTAACTCCTGCCAAAGAAAACTGCTTGAAGGTGGAAAGGAATAAGTATATAATCACGCCACTGTCATTACCTCTGATATTAAGAAAGTAGGAAATGTCAAAGGCCTGTAAGAAAAATAAGTTCAGGTTTAATGAGTCTGCTGGAGAGGAATTATCAACATTAATCATTTAGCTAGTGGACTAACATAGCTGGCATCAATAGAATAACTTTTTCCATCCTGCTTTAATTCACAGCAGTTGCTCTAGCTTGTTTCTGAGACTTTTTTTTTTTACTGCTAATCCCAAAACATCCTGGAAACACAGCCTCCAATCCACCAGTATCTCTGCATTTCTTCCAAACCAAGGTGAGCACCGCTCAGAGGGATTTCAGCTCCCCTGGTGTGGGAATTGAGGGGTGCCAGGTGCAGGGCAGTGGGTGTGGGGGGATTTTGGGGGCTCCCAGTGGAGCAGGCACAGAGCCCTGTGTGCTGTGTGCCAGGGTAAAATGGCCCTGGGCTTTTTTTTTTTTAAATGAATTGCTAAACCTTGGTCTAGGAATCTTGAGAAAAGGGTCCTTTTTCAAGGAAAAGAGACAGGAACACCATCTAATGTCAAATGTCAAGCTAGATTTTGCTTTTCTGGGTCTCCTCAATAAGTTTGGCTCTCTCAACCCCTCAAACCAAGCTCTGGGACTGGGTTGGAGTCAGGAGCATGGCTCTTCTGGAGTGGGAAGCTTCATCTTGGAGGGAAGTTCTGCAAATTTTAAAGTGCATAAGGCAACAGATTTACAACTGCTTTGTGTGCATATGCCATTTTAAAAAATACATCTATTTTTTACACGTTCTTCTGTGTTAGAACAGGAGAAAGTGGTGTTTGTAAACCATAGCAATGCAAATTCTGAAGAGGTGTTAGCTTCAAAGTATGGAGGAGATTGTAGCTTCAGTTGATTTGGGGAGACTGTATCCTTTTTTAAAGAGGTATTACTTGATTTGGAAAGAAGTTATGCATGGTACACCATTTTATAGCTTCCATACTCCTGTTTTTTATTTAAATACTAAAAAAGCAGGAAGCTGTGCCTGCAGACATGTGGGCAATCTTTCAAAAAGGGAATTCAGAAAATTTCATAAGGCCCTATATTTTCTGATGTGCAAGAGGATCACTGCAGTCCAGTGTGATCTAAATCCAATCTCCATTTTCTTGATGTATTTTTGCATTTAATGTGATGAAATTGCAATTTGGTGCCATCCTGAAGTCCCTTTTAACAGCAGACAAAGCAATTGCACAGAGAGCCTAGCTCAAGGATGACATCCCTTTGTTTTTCAATAACAGAGAGAAGGAAAAATGGTAAAAACTGTGAAAATGACCCATCTTGGTGGTGCTCCCAGGGCAGGCAGGTGAAGTTCAGCCCTGCTCCTCACAGCCAGGAGGAGCAGTGGTGTTACACCCTGAAATGGCTGTGGCTTCCCTGGGCACTTCAGGGATGGGATTTGCACAGAGCCCTTCCCTGCAGGGCTGGGGTCACATCCACTCCTGGTAACACAATCACCCCTGGGGCTTCTGCCTGGCTGTGGCAGATATTTTCTGTCAAATGGAATCCATATGCTGGGGTGACCCTTAATGAAACCCTTTCTCTAATTGCTGCATTAAGGTTGCTATTTCCTTGTCATTGTTTACGCTTTTAAATCCACGATATATTCCAAATTAAGTATCTTTGAATGGCAGCGTTCTGAACTAATTATAGACTTTATCATTGATTAGGCCAGACAATCCAAACTTAAGCTCTGCTGGAATGACTTCATGAATAAAATGAGGGCAATGATGAGGTTCTTATTCTAATAAAGTAAAACCACACAAAAATATTCCATTTAGTAGATTAGAGCTTCTGCCTCTGTAATTTCACAAAATAGTAGCAATGTTTCTAGACCATGACCAGGTAATAATTTTCTAGCTAGCTATTTTTTTTCTTAAAATGCTTGATTTATTATGTAATTTAGTTTTTAATATCCTTTTATTCTTTGCTTCCAGTTGTTCAGCATGCTCAAAATAAAAATGAACACAGTTAGCATTACTGTGTTTTTATAGCAGTGCTCGGGTTTGTTTAGAAATGTGCTCACTTTCATACAGTTAACTCAGTCAAGAAAGGAACAAGGGGCAGATGAAGCTGGGGAAAGCAAAGCAGACTCATAAGAACCTGCAGTGTTCACAGCTCTGCAGTGTTGGTGATGCCAGGAGTGGAACAAGGGAGGTTTAGAAAGAGAGGAGCCAAGGTGATCCAGGCAAAGAGGGTGATTGTGTAAGGCACAGACCTGGGAAAATGCAGAGAAAACAAAAGGCCCAGGTAAGGGATGGAAATGTTGGACAAGTCTCTGTCATAAGCTCAACCAGGAGAAGTTGCCAAGGCAAACCAGAAGAACTGTGAGGACATAATTGCTTCTGTAATGAGTTTATAGTGCCACAGCAAAATCACTGATTAATGTGTTTGTGGCACAGGAATGCCTTGCATGACTCAGGGACTACACTGGGCAGCTCAAGAGCACAAAGATTTTCCTGTTAACCTCCAGGCATCCTAGGAGAGAAACTTCCCTGAGAGTTTGAACCTCCCCTTTGGCCAAGGAAAGAGGAGGTAGGACAGAAGGTGGGAGTAGCTCTCACCACAGAGATCAAAGCCACGGCCAGAAACCTGGCTAACACTTCCTCAGTGTCCTTGTGCTGCTGCAGATTGGGGGGAACTGATTGGAGATCATTTCAGAGCAGCTGCAGGTTCTTAAGAAGCCCTGTGCAATATGTGGCATTTTATAAGCCTGATGTTGTCATACTCTCACTTACTGTAAAGCTCTGCACAGCAATTACAGCACAGTTTAATTTACAAATCATTACTGAGTTTAGCCATTACCAGTACAAAGTAGTTACTTTCTCTGTGCAATTGAAGCCTAATTTTCATGCCATCTAAAACTCTCAGGCATCAGGTAACACTTTATTTTATAAGGAAAAAATAACCATTTATTTAAATTGTAAAATCTGTGTATTTACAGAGTGGCTGGTTTTGCTCTTCAGGTTTCACAGCAATTACATTGGAAGTTGTTTCTGAGAATCTGGGCTCTTATTTCTGTAAAAATAAGTTATCAGCAATTGCTTCCTATGCTTGTATAATTGCTTGAAGAATTGTACTCTACAAAGTGAAGGCAATTACCTTTTAATGCTGCCTATTAATTCTGATAGTTTGTTAATCCACAAAGAGCAGAGGGGCTGTAAAAGCTGTGGAGCTCAGATATTGAGGTGATAACCTGGAACAGCTCCTTGTGCTGTTGGTGTGAATGTGTTTGCACCTTGTGAGACAAAGGGCACCCAGAGTTAATTTGGGGTTTAAGTCCAAAGAAAAAGCCAGTGGTCCTGGCACACAGAAGGCAGCTGTGGGAGTTAATTTGGAGAGGTTTTTGTGGATGAGAGCTCTGTCCCATCACGGGCCAGTGGAACAATCCTCTGTTTGTGCAAATGTGGGTTCCAGGCTCCCCCCTCTGTGGATTTTGTGCCCATTTCACACGAGGGAGCTCTCCCATAGAGCTGCAGAATTTTTGCTGCATACTTTGGCATCTCCTTTTTGCTCCCTCCTTAGATTCCTTGGGGGAAAAGCAGCAGGAGTCTGCAGAACTGAGCTGAAAATGCCCATCCCAGATCCAGACCCCCAGAGCAGCGCTGGGAGCTGGAAGGGATGGGCAGGACTCGATGGCAGGGACAGTAATTCCCTTCTGGGACCAGTAGGTTACAAATAGAATTGACAAATAATTATTTTATTTTATTTTTTGTCTCTTAGAAATGACTTCCTATTTTATGTAAGGCCTGGATTTATGTGTAGCACTCTCCTCAGTCACTAAAATTTTATTGCATAAAGGACTTGTATTCTTCATGGTGTAGCCTAGCATGTAGGTTCTTAATTAAATTATTAAAACACAAGTCAAAGCTCCCTTTTTTTGAAACCTGGACTACTGAGATAGGGGTGAGCTTCCTGAAAGAGAAGGTTTCAGGATACTTGTATTTTTTTCTGCTAGGAATACTTGGAGCCTTTGGAGGGGAGCACAGCTTTCCTGCAGCAAGGGCTGTGAACACTTTTATTTCTTCATGAAATTTCTACCTTCGTGATTTTTTTGTTCCTAGAATATACTCTGAGTGCAGTCTGTGTGCAGCCTTGGCCTTCAGAGACTAACAAAATTTAAATCAGTTTTATACAAATAGTTTTGGTCAGAGAAGCTCAGTCTTGCTGAATAAAGTCCACAGATTGTAAAAGGTGTTTAATTACAGTATGTCATTAATTAGCCCCAATATTCCTGTCAAAAATACTCCCTTTCTAAGTACCTTACACTCTGTTTTTTGTAGTTAGCAGAAAGACTAAACTGACTGGGGCTGGTTCTGTCTTTTCATTGCTCTTTCCCTCTTCATCTGGCAGTGACATCCATTTTGGAACTTTTTCTATGCTTTCTTCTTTTCTACAGCTACTAACTTTTAAAAGTGGCTTGAAAGTTGCTTTCAGCCTTTATCTTTTACTTTCCCATAATATGCTCTTAATTTTTATTTTGCTTATCTTATCATCCTTCTCATGCATTTTATCTCACATCTATGATTCTTTTGTTTTCTGATTCCACATGCTTGTATGCAGTAGCAAACACAGATGGGGAAAAGATACAGGTTTGGAGGGCACATGTCTGATAAGAGAGGTGCTGAGAGCAATTAAGTATCCATGGTTTTTGGACTTCATAAAGCAATAACAAATACAGTAAGAAATGCATCTGCTTTTTAAAATATCAAATAAAATACTTTTTTTTAGAATTTTAATTTAAATTATTTTTAAAATATCAATATGTTAAATCTAGGATCCACAAATTAATTTTATTCAGGCATATCTGGCAATTTCTATTTTCAATTAACTCTTATTGGTGAATGGAAGGTTGGATAGGAGAGACCTAAACAACAGTTCTAAAGGACTGTTGGCTGTCTCTGAAACCCTCTGACTTCTCTGATTTAAACCCCTTCTGTCCTGTTGGATCTCCTTCGAGGACAGGACTCTTTTAGAAAGGTGCAGGTCAAGCCAGGAGAAAGAACAGAGGTGAGCAGCATTCTAAGGAAACACCTTGTCTGAATATTTCCTAATTGTACACATAAAATACACATACAAATATAAAATACACATATAAATATACACATACCTGATAAAGGTAGAGTCCCTCTCTCCTGCAGCCTGGATTTTTTGGGGTTGCTTTCCATGCTATTAAGTTTTCACCCATTCTCCAGGTTGTCCTTGATCTGTGACTTTCTGCACTAGGAATCACACTCTCCCCTGCTTTAGGGGATATTTTAGAGGTTTTTAGGGGATCCTGGTGAGCTTTGCTGTGTTTAATGAGCACAGGCACTGCCTGCAGCCCCTGCTCTGGGGCTGTGGATCTCTCCACCAGCAGATGGAGACCCAGATCGTGAGAGGGGTACCACCCAACCCCTGGCAGCCCCTGGATCCAGGGACAGCTCCATGTGCTGGACTTGAAGGTCCAGCTCCAAACCATGGACCTGGAGGAGTCTGATCCTCTCCCAGATTTGGGCAGAGAAGAACTTGGACAGCAGAAGCAAGGATCAGATGGGTGGATACTGTTCACAAACTCCTTGTAGAGTTCCTGTCACAAGGGACTGTAGGACTCCTTTCCCTGCTGCAAAAGTAATATTATCCCTGGAAATGGCCATTTATTTGAGATGTGGTCTTTGACTACTTAAACTCCACCTACCCTCTTTAAAAATCCTAAATATTCTCTGGATGTTCTTGCTTGGTTCAGATTCTTGGGTAGGGACAGATTATGTGTAGGCTGCTTGTTTAAAAATAAAAAAAAGAGAAATTATTACTATTTTGTGTCTTAATTTTGCCTGTTCTGAACACCTGACTTTTGGGAAAATCAGCCATTTTTTGCAGCAGTTGTCTGAACCCCCAGCCATGAATCACAGACTGTTCCATGGAGCATGGCTCTTACTGATGGAAATCAGAGATAATCCCCTGGCAGAGAGGTGAAAGAAAGGGATCTGAAGATTCTCAACAGCCAGGGGACATCCTGCTGAGGGCCCGAGGGGTGCAACCCATCTTCAGGTGCTACCTTGTGTTTAAGAACATGAAAGTGGTGCCAGCCATGCCCAGGTCACCCTAAAATGGTTTCTGAGAAGTGAATGCTGCAGTCAGCTGCAGTCAGCATGGAAAAGCTCCTGGGAAAAAGGTGTGGCCACAGGTGTTCAGAATTCTTCAGCTTCTTAAACAGTATTGAGGTAAACTGTGATGCTTCCACCTCCCTGAAAGAAGAGGCTCAGAGATGCTGCAAAGGGTTGAGCAGGCACCTGTCCCAAAAGGGTGGCAATGCTTCAAACCCAGCTTCAATTTAATTGCACCTTAATTTCTGCAGGCACCAGCTGTTTCTAACCACAGCCTGTCCAGAAAGCTGGAACTACAGATTTTACATGCTTAAGTACAATATTTTAAGAGGTATCTTAAAGGCCACCAAAGGCTGGGTTTTGTGTTTATAGAGGAGTGTGGAAAGCAGCCAGCAGAGGTGTCCCAGGTGCAGCCAAGCCTGCTCTGTGAACTGCATTTTTAGTAACTGGATGCTGATGATCCAGAACATGACATAAATAATGTGCACAGGTGCAGGCTGAGCGTATTCCAGACCTGTTTTCAAATAACAGAGAATTAAGATATTTTTAATGGCTATCTGTGGAAGCAGTAGGGAAAAAGAACATAAGAAAAGACACCTTCTGGAAATGATGGGACATTTCTTGACATATAGAAACTATAATTAAAGATTTTTAATATTTTCCTGAAAATGTAAAATTTTTATATTTATGTAATTTCTGTAAGAGTTGAGTGAAAAATTTACAACAAATGACCAGGTATTATCTGCAGTTTTTAAGGCACAGCTTTAGCCTCTGAAAACCTCAAGCTTCATGTGCAATATTTGTATTTTTCTGGCCTCCAACACTGCAGACATTGTCTGACTTTCTTGTAATTTCCCTTGCAGTCACACATGAGAATCCTGACCAATTTGCTTCCTAGTGAAACTGACAGTTTTGATATTTTTTTCTGAGCTTGAATGTTGTGTCTAATTTTTTCTTTCATTTCCTTGGTAAATATAATTTCAGCTTTTAGAGTGGATTTTGTTTTGGTTTTGATTGACTGGTCTGGGAGAACACTGACATGGCACCTGTATTTACACACTGTCCACACTCACATCTATGAGCTCCAGAGCTGACCCAGCCAGATTTATATGTCTGAATAATTCTGAATTTCCTGGTTCTTGGGTTATGAAGGGAAAGAGAGGGCAGGGATGAATAAATAGAGGATCTGGAGAGCCGGTGTGTGCGGCACAGCAGCAGGCAGAGCTCTCCAGACAGAGGAGCCTGTTCAGGAGAGGATCCATTCCCACTCCTCTGGGCTTGTTGGGCTCCCCCACCTGCCACAGCTCATCGTGGTAAGCCATTAGTAAGCTGTGAGTAAACCATTAGGAAGCTGTGAGTAGGGAGCCAGACAGCAAGGACTGCAAATCTGGGTTGGATGCTCCTGGGATGGCAGAGGGACCAGGATTATTCCAGGGACACTGGATCCAGCAGGATTTGAGTGCTCTGTGTGGGGCCAGAGCCCAACACCTTCAGGGAAGTCCTGGGGCTGGTGATTCTTGCTGGGGCAAATTCTAGAAGAGATTTCCAGTTCAAATGCTGCCAGTTTTAATCCACCCCTCCCTCCCTGGAGGCCGGGAGCTCAGTGGTTGTATCGTAGGATGTCTCACAATTGTGTAGTCCTGGTGATTTCACCCAAGAAGCAGATCTTTTTTTCCCAGATAATAAAAACATTAATATTTACATTTACAGTATCCAAAGCACTGAATCCAAGACCATGAATATTTTTTTCCTGTTATTCAGGTTTGTCAGCACCAGCAGCTCTCCCCCTGTGTCTGTGCCTGCCGAGACCTACACGTCAGAGCAGCTGAAATCCAACTGCAGGTTCTGTCTGGCACCAAAGTTAGCTGTGCATGGAAAGGAAACTCAGAGAACGAGTACCAGTGGTCAGTGCCTTCCATGCAGCCTGGAACTTCATGCTTGTGCATACATAAGAGCTGACAAACCCCAAATCCTGTTTTGGTATGTGCAGAAAATATTCACCGTAAGAGGAAATGAAAATTATTTAGATTAAAGTCAAAACAACAATTTAACATCCCTTTGTGTACACAAACACTCTTCTGAAAGTCACAAATCATAGATGCTAGATGTTCAGAGTCATTTTAAATGCTACTTACCTAAAGCCAGGAGATGAGAAACATGTGGCAGACCTTTTTTGCAAAAGTTCAGGGCGGGAGGGGAGCAAGAGGATGTTTGCATCTGTAGGAGGAGGGCCTAAAAATACTCTGAAAGCCGACAGTTCACTTAAATCATTAATCCTACACTGAAGACATTTCCACATTTTAATGGACTGCAATTAAACCCAATATTTCTTAATACGAGTGTCAGGTGTTTTCGGCAGTGATGCAAATGACTGCTTAGTGCTATAATTCTGAGGGGGAAGGCATTTAGACCAGGCTCATTTGAACAGCCAACTATAAACAAGAGCACATAATTCCATCTGCTTTTTGGCAATTTGTTGTTCCTTTTAGGTTCTCTTTCCCCGTTTGTCTTGTGGACACAGTTTGCAGGAAACGTCAGCCCGAGTGATTGATAGCATGAGATTGGATGTTCTGACTTCATGCTTTCATAAAGCAAGACAGCTGTTGGGAGAAACTTTCCTTCAGGAGCTGGAAAGGTTTAAATTTTCCATCTCTTTGACTATTTGGCCTGATGAAGGATTGGGTTTTACCAGACAAGTAAATAAAAAGATGGCTAAGATGTACTAGAAGGTCATTCAAATGATCTTTAAATAGCAATTACTGGAGGAGGGTGGAGGGAAAGCCCTCAATGTTCTGAGTCTGTTTAAGTGAGGCCTTAAAAAAATTATTCTGGTGTTCTCTCGATTTTTTTTAACCACTCTGTAAAATAGACAATTTCTAGTAATGTGATTTTACACTGGGAATTTGTTGCAGGCAATGGAAGGGACTCCATTGAACTCCCCAGTCATCACCTGAATTTCTGTGGCTGTGAAACGTTGATTCTCTTCCAGAGCCACAATAAACCAGTTTGCAGTTCAATTTCTTGCTCAAAGTAGATGTGCTGGTAAAATATTAATTAATTTGTGGTTTGGATAAATTATTTCTATCCATCAAGTGCACTTTCTTTCCAAGGCAGAAAAGGAAAAGAAAGTGTGGTGTTCATGGTATTCATTTTTATAGCTATATGTCCCTCTGAAGAGTATTGTTTTATTTAGAATAACATGAATTTGTCAGATGTTATGAGCATAATTTTGAAGAAGATCAGTATGGGATGCTCTTTTTTTTTTCCTGTCCCCATGCAGTCTGTTTGCAGGCTTGGGTGTTATTTGATAGTTTGAAGGACTCATAACTGGGTTCTTGGCTATGCTGATTTTGAAAATCCTTGCCAGATCTATGGTCTTGCTGGAAATGGGCCAGAACCAAAACTCAGGAACTGAAAATGCCTGGAAATGAAATTCTGGTGGAGGCTGCATTTCAATGGTTTGAGTCAGACTCCAAATTCCTCTGCAGTCTCATTTTTGTTGTATTCTCTCACATCAGTGTAAGGAGCTGTGAACAAGCTAGGCTGGGTCTTGCTGTGTTCCTTGACTGCTGTGGAACTCTGCAAAAAAAGTGTCATAAATCAGCAGGAGCAGGAACAATCACCTTGTGCCTTCTTTAAAGCAGGGAACGAGGGGCAGGTGTGATTGCCAGGGAGCCCTGAGCAGTAACAGCTTCCTCACACTCTGTGGAGCTCTGTGCATTCCAGAAGTCAGGCTTCTCCCATGGATCAGCCTCCATTTACACCAGGAATTGAGGAGAGTGCTGGGTTTTGTGTCCCCAGCCCTGGTTTAAGGGGCAGAGGTGGAACTGGGGAGCAGAAAGCCCATCTGTGCCCACCCACAGCTCCCAGTGCTGCTCTGGACCCTCTGCCTCGCCCATCCCTGAAGTTCAAACTCAAGACAAAATGCTCTGAGAACAGGAAAATGTGTTTATAGAAGCAGTCATGATTGTAAGAAAATTTGATATCGCAGCAAATCCCGCAAAAGACCTCAAAGAAACTTTAGAAATGCTTTAGGGGCAGATTGCAATAGCAGCAGCTTCCTTGGGCAGCAGAGGGGTGATGTTGGCTGCTGTGTGAGGATGCTTGGCAGTGCTGGTGGGTAAGGGGATACCAGGGAACTCTGTGGGTCACTTCATTTAGATCCTGTAAACATTCCCATAATCAGTAATCATCTGCACTGTTTCCTAACTCAGTGTGGATCACTGGAACAGTCCAATCACTTACACAAATACACAGTTCCAACACCACTAATTAGGATTCTGCAGAGCTGGAAAAAAGCCAGTGTATGTTCTACATGTACAATCAATTTATTGTGAAACATTTAAAGAGCCAACTCTTTATTTATACCTTAATGAGATTTTTTTTTTTTCCTCTAAACCATCTTTTAGTATTGTTGCCTTAAATGTTGGGATATAATACCCCTGGAGAACTTCCATGTTCTTTGTTGCCTCAACAGAATTTGTTTTTCAAGCATAAACAGCTAAACACACTTTACATTTGAGAGTCCTCATAACTTGCAAAGCATCCAGAAAACATTTGCACATGGTTAGAACTGTTGTCTGCTGGCTAATGATCACTTGTCTTTCATTCACTTCATCTGAGGAATGTGGAAAAATTCAGATTATCAAATATAATTAGGCAAATTCTACTCACAAAGGCAGATTCTACAAATCCCACATTCCTACAGGTTTTGCACTAGAGAGCCATGGGACAGCAGTGACACATTCTAACTTGTGTGAGAATGAATAATTTGGGTAGGAACTTACCCAGGATCATGTATTTCATTACAAACTCCTCCCTTTTCACTGGAGGGCTAAGTAATATCTTCCTTTCTTCTCCCTCTGAGCATCCCTTATTTTTAATCTGTGGCTTGATCTGGTCCTTGAGCAAAAGTGAACTGCAAAAAATCAATGAACTGGGGTATCTTATACCTTTGTTGTGTGATTAAAGAAGAAATTGAAAGCTCAATAACATAAAAACTTTTAATTTTTCCCTTTCTTTTCCCAATTAAATCAACATTAAAAAAAAAATCTAATTTATTTTTAGTCCTGCTGCCCTACTTTCCTCTCTGAAGAGTTGTCCATGGCATTTTTAGCTGTAAAAATACTTCTTGCAAGAAAAGAGAAGATAGCAAGAATATTGTTTAGAATTTTAAGCTGGGCAAGAGATACTTTAAGCAAAACTTTTTCCTACAATTCTGCAGCTCTCAGGGCTCAGGTTTGGTCCCAGAAACATCTGGGGATTGATTCTGCAGCTCTTCTCAGGCCCATGCAGAGGTGTAAGGGAGCACAGCTACGTCACTGCCATTTTATATCTTTTCACACTGTTGTGCAGTTTTTATTGCAGCCTTAAATCAGTATAAGCTGATTGCTGCCCCCATAAGTAACACTGACATATAATTTAATGTATGGATTGAGACACAGAACATAAAGAGCAGGTGATAAAATATTACGCCCTCTCTGAGAACATTAAAATGCTGATGTTTGGAACAGCTGGCTTAGCCCTTTTTTCTCAGCTGGAATAAATAGTAATATTAAAGGATTAGCATAACCAACAACAAGTGTTGAAGGACCTGATTTCATTCCAGGCAATAAGAATATTTAGGAACCAGTATTTTGAGCCTTAATCAACAGAAGACTTTATTTCATCCAAATACACTTTTAATAATGTTGTCTAGATATGGATATATTTATTATGTTTAAATCAATTTGATTTTTAATTTGGAACCATTTGGAGTATGAGTTCTTGAGGCACAGTTTTGGCACTGGTTTTTTATTAAATGTTTTTGTGTGCCATTATTTAAAGGGTATATCCTGGTGTTTTTAAGAAGGACCTTTCATTGGTTTACCACTACTTAATTGGAGTAGAAGTGGAGGAAGACTTTAAAAAACATCAAGATCAAACAAGAAATAAAAGTGGGTCCAATCTTTTGTATATACATTTTAGATCTCAAACCAGATTTCAAAGCTTAAAAGAAGAAATCAAGAAAGTGAGAAAGCTTTGTGGTGGTGTCATTCCTAAATTGGGTGAGGGAGACCATGGGGCAGCTGAAAGGTGAGAAAAATGAAACCTGAATATCAAAGATTTGATGTCATCCTCACAAGAGCATCAGGGCAGCTTCTCACAGTGAGGGTTCTCCTCACTGCTCTCGGCACAGAGAGCAGGGAACAGCTTTTCCTCTGGCCTTTTCCATGGCTGTCCTGAGGCTGAGGGAGGAGAATGGACAAGTGGGACCTGGAGATCATCTGGAGGAAGATGCACACAGATGGCTGGAAGGAGCAGTGAGGCAGCATTCAGCTTTGTCTTGCAGTGTGCTGGGACACTTTGGGAAGTTAGAGTGGGTTTTTTTTAAGAGCCTTTCATTAGTAAATCCTTGGAATTAAAATAAGAGAATGAGGAGTACTGTTTGGCTTTCTGGCAAATCCCACCAGCTTTGTGATTTGATTTTCTTTCCTGAATGTCTCAGGAGTTGAATTTTGATGCCAGCATAATTGTTAGGGTTTCTGAGTCCATCAGCCAGCTCTTCATTTATTTTTTAATGAATGAATTTCTGAAGTTAAACAAGAACACTTCACTCATCAGAACACCCTTCTGCTTTTCTCTGGTGGTTTGCATGGGGAGGCCAGAGCCAGGCTCTGGGCTGGGTGCACCTTGTGTGCCCCCAGGGCAGGGTTTGGTGGCTTTGACACCTTCACTGCAAAGGGGCAGTGGATCCTGCAGGGTTTGGTGCCCTCAGCTGTGTCTGTACCTGGCCAGGAGCTGGACTTGAGGATCTTTGTGGGTGCCTTGAACACAGAATACTTTTTGGTCCTGTAATTAAGTTTAAATCCATAGATGCCAGTGTTTTTCTCACCCCACAGGCACAGCGAGGCGGATGGGCTGTGGTGTATCAGCTGTGCACAGAAACACATCTTTGGATGTTTGGAACCTGCTGCAAGCAGAAAGTAGAATTTGCCTAATCTCAGCCTGTGGTTTTGTCACTGGGGACATGAGCTGTGTCCAGCTCAGGTGGCCAGGACTGGGCTCTCTCCCTCAGCTTGAGCTGTTCAGCAGAATATTCTCATCCCCCTGCAGGTTTGTTCAAAGTGAAGGTGTGGAAAAGAGCTGCTAAACTCAAAAAAGGAGGAAACTGTTTAAAAACTTAACCCAATGCCTTGGTTGCAATAACAGCAGAAGCTCTGGAAAGATAAGATGGGCTTCCAGACAGTCCCATGATGTCAGGGGAGATTGATGTGAGAATATCAAGCATTTACAAACTGTAGTTAGAAAACCATAGAAACATTCAATGAAGTTTAGAACTCCATGGTTATCAGAGGCATGCAGGGTTTTATGAAATGTTAATCCTCCAGAATGCAAATATTTCTCTTTCTCATGATTTTATTCAGAATTTCTGAAAAAAAGAAAAAAAATCTGAATTTTTGGGCCATCCTTTTGGCTACCCCCCAAAAAAATAAATTAATTTTCGTTTCAAAAAAATGACTGATTTAAGAATAAATTATCATTTTGTTTTCAACATTTAAAAGTTCTTAGGGAAAAAACAAGAGTGCCAATTGGGAGAATGTAAAATCACTAATTAAAAAGGGCTAATGTTCATGTCATGAAAGGTGACCCTGTGAAGTTTACAGAGTGACACCCTCACCACACTCATAATGACCTGAGAGAGAATTTGCAGGTTCATGTAGGGCCTGTTTTACCACAGGTGTCATGTCCCACATGTCTCACCAGCCTCCCACGAGAAGGACATGGATGTTAAAATAACTTGGGGAGGTTAAAAGATCTTCCTTGTTCAAAACAGAAAACACTGACTGTCCGTGAATTTTGTGTTGGAATTTCACTGTATCCCATTTTGGGAGCAGTTAGTGAGAATTTACCTTTCCAACAAGCTGTCCATGAGGGCACAGGCTGTGGAGCTGTTGGGACAAATGTCCTGTTCCCACCAAGTGTAATGCCTTTATTGTTTGTGCACCAAGATATAAAGACTTCTTGTTCCCATAATGGATACAGCTGGTTGGGTGGGGGGCAGGGAGGTCCTTACAATAAAAAGGCATTTGATTGCTGCTGGGATCCTTGTCAGTAAAACACTCAAAGATGGTTAATTGGACATTAATGTGTCAGATTTTCAACAAAATAACAAGAAATTTGCCAAAAATAAAGCCCGAAGGAAACGCCTCCAAATTTTACAACAAAGCTTTGTTTAAAATAGAAGTTAAAGCAGCGAAGATTTATGACATGTTGACATAACTGATGGTAAAGGAGTTGGCTGAAGCTAAGGGTGTGAAGGTCCAAATGAGAACATCTGCATTAAGAAGCTAATTCTCTTAAACATACTGATCAAAATATTAATGCTACACGTAAACACAAGTGCTTTATCTGACAGTGATTTACATTTGGAACGACCTAATCCAACTATGCACTGCATCTTTATTCATTACCAGCAGCCTTTACTTAACACTTCATGCCCGCTTGCACAGGTGGACAATCTACTCAGAGTGACTATTGTGTTTATGTTATTTTTTCATAAGCAGGGTTTGAAATTTGTCAAACTGCATCATTGTTTAACTATGTGCCAGTCAAAGGGAAATTGCCAGATGGAGTGGCTTTCCCCTAACCTTGCTCCAGGCAATGAAATTACACATAGGCCACAGTCTTATGTCAAGTCTTTAAAAAAAAAAACAAAAAAAAGAAGAGGAAGAAAAAAAAAAAGAGCCAGGCCATGAATAGGCATGACTATGTGCATTCACAAAACCTGGCTTTCTTATGCCACTAATTTTATATGAAGGCTTATGCCAATAGTAAATAAAACTTCATGTCCGTCATGTCACTCATTAACTAGGTGCTCATAATTTATGTATTTAAGGCTTGCTTGTCCGCCAAGCAATCAAACAGTAAACCATGTTTTATAGGTGTTAGTGTTTATAGAAACTGTAAATAAATGTCAAACAAAAAAAAATCAGGTTTCAGAAAAATGATCAGGGTTAAATCATTTATCATTGTTCCAACTGGAAAAATCTGAGGACCTGTCAGTGCCAAAGCAAATGTTTCTCTGGCTTTTTCTAGCATGCAGCTTAAACTCCCAGATTGTAGAATTCTATTAGTGGGATTTGATTAAATGGAAAATTTTCAGTGTGTTTTAGCTGAACCTCGTGCTCAAGGAACGGGGTGAGCTGGCTCTTCTGTGCTACAGTGGCCAAGCCTTGTTAGCCCTGGCCACCTCTTTCCTGTTTATTCCTCACCCCAAGGAGCCATTGCCATGGTTTGGGCAGGAGTCAGCTGCCCTGCTGCAGCTCCTGGGAGTGAAGGGAGGACCCCTTCTCCAAGGTGGGCACTGGCAGTGCTGCTGTTCTCTCCCAGACAGGGCACAGAAAGGACCTACAGGCTCCTGCTCCTTGCTGTTGTCAATTTGGAGATCTCCATCCAAGCTCAGCCTCACTCAGAGCTACCCCTGGGCCCCAGGTAAGTGTATCACAGCTGGCTGGAGCTCCCAAGCTGCGTGTTTTACATGCTGCTCACCTGGACTGTGGCTCAGGGATTTGTAAATGAGGAGGTTTGGAAATGGGGATGTTGGAAATGAGGAGATTTGGGTGCTGAGAGGCCCATGCTGGTGTGTCCTGGTGCTGCAGAGCACAGATACTGCAGGTGCCACCTGCCACATCCAGCTCTGAGATGGGCACATGTCAGTGCTAAATACAAACTCCTCTGGTGGTTCTGGTGCCTCTAAAAAAGAGTGTGCAATCCTAATTATTTTTCAATTGGTTTGTAACTAGGATTTGCATTTAGATGAAGCTCCTTGATGGGTTAGAAATTCACAGCCAGCCACCTCATGACCTGCAAGGTGGTGTAGCATACAGGAAAAAAGAAGTGAACAAAGTGTAGGTGGAGATAGTGGCATACCTGTTACTGTTCCAAAAAGATTATTAAAAAATTAGTACAGGCATTCTTGTAACCACAAACGTGAGGGAGGTGACTTGTGCTTTGGAGCCACTGTCAAATTCTCTGTATGTGGGAGTGCCTTTGGTGCTCCCAAAGGCTCCTGCTGCTGCAATCCAATTTACCTGCACTGAGATCTTCCCAGTGAAGACAAATTAAAATCAGCCAGAGGATCCAGTGCCTCTAGAGCCTTGCTGAAGAGCTGCTGGTGTCTGTGAAGTGCTGTGCTCTGGTGGTTTCTGGAGATGTCAGAGGGAGGTGAACCAGATCTGCCCTGGCCAGACCAGCAGCTGACTCCAGGGCTGCCCTGCCTGGCTGCTCCTGGAATGTGGGGCTGCTCCTGTTCCCCATTCCTCTGCTCCCAGAGGATTCCTTCTACTGACTGACACTGTCTAGTGTGGTGGACAGCTTGTAGCTTTCAGTAGCCAGAGAAAGATCATTCAGCTCTGCATTCATCTTGATCCAGGATATGAATTGTCTTGGCTGCACAGATGCTGAGGAAACTGGAGGTGCTGAGGAGCTCCATCATGTAGTAAGGGCTAAGAACTGTGCTACAAAGTGATGGCTGTGAAAAGTATAAATAATATGTGACTGCTGACTTGAAATCAAGACCCTGGTTATGCTTCTGTAGTCACTCTGTCCTATACTTGAGCTCAAACTTGTCTATAGTTGTATACTATTAATAAATAACAGTTTTACTTCATTATACCCTTTTTAGTTTTTCTTGTTTTCTCCCTTCATACTAAAATTACTTCATTTTGAGTCTAAATTATTATTTTATTTTTTTTTTAATTGTCATTTCCTTTCTTATTGGGTTTTTCACAGACTTTGACTGACATTTGCTAAGAAAACTTGCCTTGGCAGGTCTGGCACAGGCCCCTGGGATGCATCTACAAGTCCTGTTTCAACAGCTATGCTGAAGGGTGCATGACAGACTGGCTTCAGTATTTCCTCCATGCTGTTGTGCCCACCAAAGATTACTTTAGTTCTGAGTTATTTGAAAACTCATCCAAATTAAACAAATAGGCTCTCGACGTTTTGAGTATGTTAATGTGTGGTATCCAATTTCATGGCATTTCTAGGGAATTTTAACTGATGTTATTTCCATCTGTTTGACCAAATTCTGAGCATTTCTTTGAGGGCTCCACTGCTGTGCACCTGTATCAGGGACAAACCCTCAGGTTTCCACTGAATTTTTACCCAGCAAAACTCCCATCAGCTCTGCTGGGATCTGTGGCTCCTAAAAGCTGCTAAAGCTGCTCGTGCTCATCAGGGATTGTTCACTGAGCATACAGGGGACATTTGGAATGCTCCTCTGTGGTTCAGTTCAATTTACTGGTTTATGAATGGAATTTTAGAAAAAACAAAGTATATCTATCCCATGTTTTCTTGCTTTCTAAGGATAGTCTCTGATTCTACAGACTTAAAAAAAATATAGGCAATAAATACCTTCAAATAGTTACAGACATAATTCACGCCTTGTAATGCATGTTTTAAAAATCAGGCCTTTTTCTGGCTCATTACCCAGCCTGTAGACTTGATTTTTTTTTAATTAATGTAAGAACACCTTCTTTATGGCATGTTCATGTTTACCCAAAAGTCACATCATTTTTCAAATTATACAAGGTGTCAGTGCTGAGGGTAAAGATCATTATTGCTCACATTCCAAAGCGAGCAGCACTTTTAATTTTTCTTTCCTAAATCTGTCTAGAAAAGGAGAATCAAAACTGGTTTTCCCCATTAGGATTTGTCTGCTGGACACAAAATCCATGGAGAAGCCATCAAGTCTGCTTTGACAGGAGGTGTTGGTGAGAGCTCAGCTCCACCAGGCAGCAGCACCAATGCTAATGGACACACCTGGGATTCTGGATGTGTCAGCTGCCTGATCTAAAATTGGGCTTCCCCAGTGCTCTGTTGGCAGAAACACAACAGGACTGCAAGAAAAAAATCTCAGCACCTGGCAGCAAGACATTCCAAAAATTGACATCAATTTTTTACTGAAATCATCTGATTTTATTAACTCTGATGATTTCCAGTGTGTGCAGCCTTTCAGATTACAGAGCTTGTTCAGCATTATCATTCTGACCACCCAACAGCTCCCATAAATTTATTATTATGATTCCATTCATGCAGCACTTGCTGTTATTACCAAGTCTGAAGGTATGAAAGCTCCTCCTCACATTTTTTCTTGAGATGTGCAGTTCCCAAACTCACAACAGGAGGACAGGGGAGCTGGGTGTTGCTTTGGCAATCTTTGATCAGTGCTCATTTCAGCCTGCCTTTGGTGCTGTCAGTGCTTGCATGGAATACCCTAAGCCATCAGGAACACACATGGTTTTCTAAGGAAAAGTCAGCCCATGGTTGTGTTTTGTCTTGGTAGAAATCCTCCATGGTTTAGAGCTCCTCCAAGCTATGTGTGTTCCTCCAGGGATGTTAAAGCTGCAAGAAGACTGAAGCATTTGGCTTTTACCCCCTGCCATGGGGTCTTCTGCTGACATGCAGCTGATGTGGATCCTCCTGAGCAGGTTTCACAGCCCCAGCTCCTCCTCCCCTCCCAGCCCCACTCTGTGCTGGCACAATGGTCTGTGGCAGAGGCTGCTAAGGGGTCTCAGCAATGCCCAGCTGCCATTTATTCAATTGCCATCAGAATTCAACAGCCCCAAGAACGGAGAAGTGCAAGTGATTCTTGGCTCCCAAGCAGTATTTTGGCAGGGCAGGATCTTTGCCCATGTGTTTGATGCTGGGAAAAGTCATTGCAGACTTGCTGAATTTCTGACAGCTCAGGGAATTTCTAAGTTGAAAGCTATTAATGTTTCTTGATGACTTATTCAGTTTTCATCCTTCAGTAAAGAACGTCTCTTTTAGTGGTTTAAAAATACGGGGTAAGGCTGAATTTCAGATGCTCATAGTGTTGAAGGAATATATAAGAGTATTTCTTAACTGCAAGAGATGATGCAGACTTTTTTCTCAGTGCACCCCCTGTAGCTGAACATAGATCCACATTCTTTCTGAGCCACAATGAATAAATGTTTCATTCACTGCTTCAGCAACCTCACTTTCCCAAAACACCGTGTTCAGTGCCATAGTTTGGGCTTAGGGCCTTTGTTAGCCCTGAGTTCACTGGAAGTCATGTCAGGAAAAGTGTGATCCCCCTTCCTCTCCCACACTGTTCAGCTGAGTAGGAGATGAGTTGGCTCATCCCCTTCCCAGAAGGAATTTTATCCATGGTTTAGTTTGAAGTCCCCTCTGCTGCATTCCCTGCACAGGAGCTTGTGGCAGTGACAGCAGCACAGTCCTTGGCAGGGACACAAGGGTGTGACAAGCCTTGGAGGGCTGGTGGGGAGGGGAACAGACAGGTATCATCCCCCTGCTGTTACAGATTCCTGGGACAGCTTGAGAATCAAACTGATGGAGCATTGAATATTGTCATGGTGACCTTGGTAATGGTGCAACTTTTGGCAGAGGGAATGAAATTAGTCAAGAATCTAACCTCGTTTTGGCATTTTCCTCTCCCAAAAATGCTGTGCAGAGTCATTTCAGTGCCTACAGTTCCAGGCAGGATGTTAGAGCTGCTCTCTGTACATCACCATGCCAGCTAAATAGCCAAATAATAGCCTTTTTTAACTTGTACAAAGAATTGTAGCCAAACATTCGTGTGATCTTGAACTGTTCAGAGCTTAAATCCGATTTGTTTTTACAGCAGATTTTTAGAGCTGTTGACCTCGAGAGCATCCTGGTGTTCCAGGGGATAGCATTCCATTTTTCTCCTCACACATAATGAGCAGTGAACTCCTTGATTGTTGTTGTCTGTTCCCTCTACTGAGAGACCACTGCAGCCAACAAATCCAGCGTTTCATGCTGCAATCTAAACACAGTGATGCATTGCAGGTGCTTTCCTCATCTCCTCACACCTCTCAGAAACATTAGGGGGGATTTTCAACTTCCTATTCAACTTTTAAATGGAGAGTCAGGTCAGTCTGTGGATTAGAAGACTAATAAATCTTCTGCCTTCACTTTTTGTACAAGTATCCAGCTAATATCTGCTGTTCCCCCGGCTCGCGGCGCTGGCCGCGCTGACCTCATCCCAGGCTGGGAGAGTGATAGCTTAATGAATATATCTAAAGACCAACCATGAATTGCAAGCAAAGAAAACGTCACTTCTCTGATGTTTGTATATAAAATGGGCCCTTAAATTGCTTTCTCCCTTCATCATTCTTTGTTGGAGCTCCCCGTAGGTGGCCGTTCCCGAGGATGGAGCCCCGGTGCTGTAAATAAAGTCCAGCAGGATGCAAGGTGCTGAAAAGAGTGACTTCACTGGCTCTGCTGCCCTGCCACAGCCAAATGAACGATTGTTGATTTCTATTTAATGCTCAATTTCCTCTCCATTACTACAAACCATGCAAGGCAGTCCTCGTTTCAGGTTATTCATAGGAGAGCTCAATCTATCCGGTTTCACATCTGCTAAAAGCCCCCATGTCATACTAATTACAGTCTTCCCCTGGAAAGAATTTGAGTTTTAAGACCAAAGAAAGACATGCTTATTTGTAACCAATGCTCTAATCTATACAGTTGCTTGTTTGTAAGCAAGAGCAGTACTTGTGGAGCTTTATTTGTGTCCCAAATGCAAGAGGGATGCAGAGGACAGCAAACAAGTGTCATGTTGTAAAACCTAAGGATTTTACAACAAAATGGAACAACATGTTTGAACAAAGTGTTCAAAATGGGAAGTGTCCCTGCCCTAATTTCTGTGCCACAGCATTTACTTCTCCTTGGCCCTTGGCCTGTGCTCCACCACAGAGCACAAGGTAATATTTGTGCTCCTTCTAGTTCAAGGGACATGACAGATTAGCTCCAGACAAATAAGCCAAATTAGCAGTGGAAGTCTTCAAAGGTTATTTTACCTTGTTGTGTGCAATCTCCTGCTTTTACAGGGAGCTGTGTACGTGACCTCTTTTATGGAGTTCATCAACTCCAATCTTAAAAACAGGGTTTTGTTCCACTGTTTCTACTGAAAGCTTATTCCAGCCATTGTTTGAGGGTTTTATAAATATTCTTCTAAATTTTAAAACAAATGCATTATCATCAACTTTATCCATGTACTCTTCCACATCACTGTGCTAACAGCTTGCACTTCTTTTCCTGGGCTCTGATGGAATGTGAGTACTCTGGGAGTGAATTGGAGGGACCAGAGCTGCTCATTCTCTAGGCAGAGGAACTGATGAGGAATTCCCAGGTCCTTCAGCCTCTCTTCCCCCATCAGGTTCAAGGGAAGCTGTGCAGGAGTGGAGACACCACAGCCCAGCCCTTGTAGGATCACACATTCAGCCCCAGGGCTGCTTCTGAAGTTCTCAATAGCAGATCCTTAAGGAAGGCACAGGAACTTGTCAGCCGTGGAATTTTGCTCCTCCTGCAGTTTGAAGACTTCCTGAGCCAGAGGTGGTTTCTTGTCACTTAATAGCCCTTGATGAATATTCTGCTCTGAGAATTTGGACAGCCACTCTGGAATCCAGGCAAGCTTCTGGCACTCAGCAGCACGAGGGCAGCTCTTCTGCAGCTTGATACACACAGACCTGCTGCTTTCTGTTTGTCTGAAACCTGTTTCTCACTAATTTCAGTTAATGTTCCAATTTTTTTCCCTATTACAGGAGGTAGGGAGCAGAGGTTTACTACTCTGAGTCACAATTTTCCCCACTTCTTGCAGTTTTCTTACAGTTACTATAAAACATAGGGATCTGCTATATTACACAACAAATTCCATAAAGCAAATTGCATAAAGCAGAACTGAGATTCTCTTTTTTTTTTCAAATAAAATGTTGCCTGTTGGAATCTGGGAGCTCTCACAGGCACTTATTTGCAGGTATTCTAGGCCAACATTTAAGTACCCAAAATAATACAACTTCAAATTTCATATGATATTCTGTATGGCATCATTTCCTTGAGCATGCTTCAGATACAGCAAATTATTCAATACATAAAAGCCTTTACAAAGAAAAGCTTTGTACTCCCACAGGAACACTTGCCTGTGAAATGCACATTATATTTTGTGCTTGTTTATATTACATTGAAGTGAAGCCCATAGATGTCCCCAAACTAACAGCTGTGATGATGGGGAACAATAATCTGAAGTTATCCAAGGAGCTCTGATGCAGGCTGTTAAAACTGCTTTTGCTCTGTTTTTTGCTTTCATGGGGAGATGTGGAATATTTTCAGCAGCAAATATATGTGCTTCAGTTTAAAACTATTCCATTAAGAAAATAGTTCTGGAACGTAATATGATCAGACACAGAGAGAAAACTTGGAATATTGTGTCTCAGTATCACCAAAAAAGAGTGTAAACTGTTTAAATCAGAGGTTTTCTCCTCAAGATGATGCAGGCAGTTCAGTATCATTCAAATTCCATATTAAATAATTAATTAGGATGGTAAAGAGGTCCTGCCAGTTCAGCTGGAGTTCATGGCCAGGTGTCTTAGTTGCATCACTGATTTCCTGATGCTCGTGCTTGCTGTGTCCAACACCCTAAGCTCATATGTAAAGGAAGAATGTTTTCATACAGAGAGATACAAACACATCATAAATCAAATGTCATTGAGAATTTCTTGTACTGTTTATGGTTTATGAGTCACAGCTGCTGAAAAGCTTATGATGAAAAAGTGATACCTTAGAAATGGCTGCAGAAATAGGAGTTGCAGTTTATTATTGTTATTTTATTCTTTTTAATATGGCAGAGTTTTGACCCTCAAGCTCATTTCATTCCAGCAATTACATAAACCCAGCAGGAAAATACATGTACAAATGGATGTGGGCCAGTGTATTTCCTCTGAATCCTATCTCTGTCTTTTCTGCATTTATGCTCTGCCCTGATGGGCACCACAAATCCCATTTAAAAGGTATTTACTCTTAAATGGCATGAGATTTTTTCCCCCCTATTTTCTCTTTGAGGCAGAAATCGAGTTTTGATATCAGGATGAGGGGATGTGACTTTATGGGATGTTGGTGACCACAGAAAATCTTGAGCCACTGAGCTGAGGCCTTTTCAGCCCCCAGAGCCAGCAGCTTGTGATGACAGCACAGCTTTTATCTGCATACAGAATTTTGTGAACTTAGGTTTGACAGAGAGGCAGAGCTGCAGAGAATAAAACTGGAAATACTGCCCTTACCTAAAATTAAATGTATTTTGTTTTTAGTGAAAATTATGTGATTTTTTTTTTAGTCTTTTTATTTCCCTTGGCATGTCCAAGGACAGGACTGTCCAGTGCTTGTCTTGTATCAGGTCATCTCTTGATGCTTTCACTTGTAGCTTGGGCTTTCCCTTTTTCTTTGATGTAAGAACAGTCCCTAAGCCCTGTAGTTCATATATATTTATAAGATGAGACTTACAGGGCTTGTGATGGAAGCAGCCCAGGAAACAACTTAGAGAAAGTTCCTTTCATTAAAAATATTCCACAAATTCATTGGATTTTATGTCTATTTTGACTAATCCAGCCAATTCACTTGAAAGGCTTTATGAAGACTTACCAATACAAACCTGCTGAAGTAAAAGTTTCAGGTAACAATTCTATATTTTTCTTATAAACTGTTACTTTTTAGGATTTTTTTCAGGATCCTCTTACATTTCAGTTTGATTTTTAAGAGCAGTTCTAACCTTGTTTGGGCCAAGCTCTGAAAAAAGAGTTAAAATAAAAGAAATGTTTAAGTTCTGCATTATGACACAAATAAATATTGGAGCTACACAGGATGTTTGAACTTCATGCAGGGCCAAAAGGAAACAAGAGCTTTGTGACCATGGCAGTGGCTTGACAAATCTCTTGGTTAGATGTTTTCATTAAAGGAAATCATTTGTCTGATTTCTTTATTTACTGTCCCACGTGATGCTGAGTTTCAAGGAGCTGTCATCTTGCTGTGTTTTATTCCTTTTCATGGCAGACAAAAGACAAAACAATGTTGAAATTAAAACCACTCATGTTGCTTGCATCTTCCCCCATTTATTTTTTTTTTGCTGGAGCCAGTGAATGCCCAGTGGGCACTATAATGGATGGGTGTTTTGTTGTACAAAAAAACCTTGGGATGCCTTGTGCTCTTCAGTGTTCCAGCTCTTCACAGAACTTTGAATCTGACAGTGATTTTTTGACTGCCTCAAGTAAAGAACCAAATACAGCTAATTTCCTTCAGTAAAAGTGGAAACAAACAATGGTGCTGAGGTCTTTTGAATGGGAAAAAACTTCAGGCAGCCCTGGAAACTGATCCAGGACTCCTCCTGAGGTGCAGATACTTGCTACCTTCTTGTCTTCTAAATAATAAATAATGAAAACATGTGTTTTGGGCAGTCACCATTACGAGCATTCATTTGCACTGTACACAGAAAACAGGCTGGTTTGGTGTCTTTATCTTCTTTGTATCTTATCTAAGCAAGGAATGGGAGCAGCTGGAGTCCCTCATAATCCCTCACAGCAGTTCTGTCAGCCTGCCCTGGGCTCCTGGGGACAGAGGGAACATCCAGGAGCTCTCCATGTGCTGCTTCCAGGACCCAGGGCTCTGGAGAAAGCCCTGGCACTGCTGGCACCTCTGCAATCCCTCTCCTGGGTCCTGCCACACCTCAGGCACAGTGACCACAGCTTGGGATGGGGACTGAGCAGCCCTGGCTGTAGGAGGGCAAGGGAACAACCCAACAGGGCTAAAAGAGGTGATTATCCAATTCCTGTGTCTGCTCCAGCGGAAAAAGTCCTCCTGTAGCCTGCTCATGGCCCCAGACACTACATAACAGATATTGTTGGTAGAGATTATGAATTCCAGTCCTCCTTTTGGTGTGTATCTACTTTTCTATCTGTATATGTTGCAATAAAACAGCATGCACAAGGTTATAAAAATAGACTGGAAGTGATTGACATGCTAATAATGCCCAATCAAGTCAATAATGCTCGTGTAACAAGCTCCTGAGAAAATAATATTTTTAGTCAATAACACACTTTTAAAAAATGAACTGTTTGTTTTTAATTAACCTCATATTTAGCCATTTAGTCATGCCTTGTCCATCAAACACTGCAGGGTAAAACACAGCATTGTTGCCTTAAACTTTCATCTCTTCCTTCTTGGCTTTCTCTTCTGCATTCCACCTCGGCATGTTTGGGAGGATTGAGGCAAATCATGGCTTGTCATGTTACTTCGAATTCAGTGCTTCTCCTTTGTAAGGAGGGTGTTGGGTGATTCATCTGTGACAGAACATCCCATTATGTTGTGACAGACTGTCAGAGTGAACCTGCTGTAAGTACTTAGCAGCAATACAGCGCTTCTAATGTGTCACTTGACTCCTTTTCTTTTCTTTTCTTTCTCTTCTCTTCCTTTTTTTTATTTTTTTTTTAATTTTTTGGGCTAAAGGCTGACAGGTTTTAATCCATTAAGTGATCCAAAAAAACCCCAGTGTTTGGGATTGTGTAACGCTGAGTAAAATTGAGCAGGACAGACAGTGCCCACAAATTCCCCACAGGGTGGAGGATGTAGGTCCTGTGGTCTTTAGACTCCTCTTGTCACATGGTGTTAAATAGAACATTGTGGGGTCTTGTTTGCTTTGGGAATTGTTTGGATCTTTTAATGGGAAAATTATATGCTATCAGGGGAAGGATTTTCAAAAAGAAAATGGATTCATGTCCCATTTATGAGGGAGATCTGAAATTAATTCTAATGTGATGACTTTCAGATATATTATTTCTTGTATTGTTCTAGGCTTATTTGGATTTAATGTTTGGGCTAGGCAAGCTCTGGAGCTCAGGGTTCCCTGGCTGCTGCTCTGCTCCAGGGACTTCACAGTAGCCTCTTGTCCCCTGCACAGGGCTTGTGATTAATTAGAGCATCCTTCCAGCCCTCCCATTAGTAAAAATTTGTTGTACTTCTCAGCACAATCAGACTGGGTGGCTGAATTCAGATTAAAAATAGGGGCATGAAGCTGAGCTTCAGACAACCCAACTGCTGGCTGCTGAGCACTTTTGTAAACTGGGAGCCTTAATTAGGTGCCTAAATGTCATGTCAGGAGCCTGTCATTAAGTGATTATTGTTCTGGCAGTTTCTGTGTGCCCTGTGCTCACGTGTGCTCACAGAGCCTATGGGAAACCTCACCCTGTGCTGATTCCAAATCCACTTATCTTCCCCTAAGTCAGGGGTAAATTGATGACTTACAAAAAATTCTGGCTCATGGTTTTTACAGTAGATGACATCCATCAACCTGTGATTACTGATCAACGTGCTTAAAATAAGACAAATACTGAAAGTTAAAGGAAAGACAGAAATGGGAATTTTTTAATGTAAAAATGAGACCTGCTGAACCCTTCAGCATTTTCTCAATCACAGAATAGGCTGAGTTGCAAGGGAACCCCAGGGATCACCCAGTCCAAGCCCTGGTCCTGCCCAAGAATCCCACCCTGGGCATCCCTGAGAGCTTCTGGAGCCTTGGGGCTGTGCCCATGCCCTGGGCAGCCCAGGCCCTGAGCAATATAAAAGAAGTGGGAGATGAAAAAACCTGTAGAGGCCATGGAAATTTCTCCAAAACATTTGTGCTGCCTTGTTCTGGTGTCTCAACTGGGGTTGTAGCTTCAGGGAGTTTTTTATTTTCCTGCTGCATTTATGAAATTTGGAGCTGTGGAACTGTTCAAACATGGATATTTTGATTAATTTTGACCACCAGACTGAGCAGCAGTTTTGGATGCTCCTGACATTGAGGTCCTGATTAGGTTTTGTGCCCTGGATTAACTGACCCTGGGGCTCTCCAGCTCCCAGGAGGAGAGGCACTGGCACAAGGGGGTGTTCAATGCAGTGTTCCCTATTTTGTAATTAGGTTTTAGGAGTGCAGAGCTTTTCATGCCCTCCCTGTGTGAACAAAGATCAGGGAGGACTCTTACAGCTGATACAGAGGGTGACCAAAGCACAAGGGCATCCCTGAGGACATCCATGCCTAAGGACAGCAGAAATCCTCCATCCTCTGAGCAGTGCTCACAGAGCTCTGGCTTTGTAGGGTGCCCACAGCAGCTCCAGCAGTTACAGGGACTTGTCTCTTGTAGGATTCCCTCCCCCTGCTCTGGGGTCTCCACACCTGCTGGAGATGAAATGAGCAGCACCTCAAACCATAAAGACCAAGTCTCTATTCTAGGACCTCTTTGTTTTTGGAGTCTGAGACACAGAGTGTGTGCCCTTGTTTCTGATATTTAACTCTGAGATCCAGAAAAACACTGAATTTCATATAACATTAAATTCATGAGCATGTTTTCATGGTGATACATGAAAACAACTGTTAAAGTTAGATAGAAAAAGCTAAAAGTGTGAGTGTGTAGATTAGAGAGTTTTCTTAAGTCACTGGGTGAAAAAGTTAAAGTTTAGAGTTTAGAATAGTTTAGAAAGCAGAAGACAAGATGGAGGGTTTAGACTGTTGTTTCTTTTCCTTCTTCTTTCTTCTTCATGTTCTTCTCCTAGAGGTTTTTGGGTAATAGTAAGTGATTGGACAGAAAATGCCACAGTGCAGCACACAGGTGATGGGTCTTTGGGTCATTAAGAAAAATAATATACGTGTCTATTGTTAATTGGGTAAAAATAGGTATAAAGATAAAAGAACTGCATAATTCAAGGCCATTTTGTGCTTTCAAAGCCAAAGTGAGCCACAAAGTGAGCCACAAGGCCATTCTGTTCCATCAGAAGAAAATGAGCCAGATTGCAGTGAACTGAACTTGTGCAGATAGTCTGGAGAGACCTGCCAAGTTTTGTGATAAAATCCTAATAAACAAGATCCTAACAGGCTTTGGAGTTTCTGTCCTGACCCAGAGGACTGTGATAAACAGGATTCCCCATGAGGGAATATCCCCAAGGAGCTCAGCTCAGAGGAGACTGAGAAATCCAGGAGAGGAAAGAAAAGTACAGAAAAAGTGCAGCAGAATCAAGAAAGAGAAAAAAGAAATGAAAAATAATTTTTTATAGAAAGTTACACTTGTGTGCTACACAACTCTTTATCTCTCCCCTGGGAACTGGGGATTTCTCAGGAGCCCTCTGGTTCTGCAGTACTCACTTCTTGTAGTACTTATGGGCTGAGTTCCTCCACCACCACCCCCAAACCTTCCTGTTTGTTTGTCATGTCCTCTTCTTAAATGATTCTGCTCCAAATTCTTTATTGTAGCAGAACTTTTAGTGCTATTCTCCCCTCTTTTCCATGTCAGGAGAGCTCTGCCTTTTCCCTGTTAGCATTTTCCAGTGGCTGTAGCACCTTGCCCCATGGATAAGTGTGAGGAAAGGGTTGGACTTCCCTCTGTGTGGTCCCTCTGAATAAACACAGAAGTTGGTCTTGGTCAACACTTTGTGAAACTTTCTTTGTGTCCTGTTTTCCATCATATACAAAGCACACCAATAATTCAGCATTGTGGGGATTTGCATTTCACTACTATTCATTCCTGTGCCATAGAGGACTATAAAAGGAAGAAGGACTTGGAATGCAAGCCATAGAGCACTATAAAAGGAAGAAATACTTAGATTTTTATTCCTAATAAAATATTATTGAAAGTACTTATGTTCACTTTAATACAGGAGTAAATTTAATGGAGACTTTGGAGATGCATGGAGATTTCTTACAGTGCCAAAGAAGCTGAATGACTTTTAGGGGAAGTCTGAGGGACAAATTACTTTTTTTCCTCATTAATTTCTCTTTCACAACAGTTTCTGATTTCCAAGAGCTGGATGACAAAAGATGTAATTTGTCAGCCACAAAAATGTAGCATCTTTGTCCTAACAAACTCAAAAACAGTTGATTTCAACAAACACAGAAGAAAGCAACATGTAATGTTTGGAACCTTGCAAGATGTTTCTGCTTCTTCCAAAAGTGGAAGTTTTGAGGGAGTTTTTCTCTAAAAAGATACTAAATTTCTCGAAGTTCTAAAATAAAATGGTACTTCAGAGAAAACATTTTCACTTTTTACCTATGTATACTCACAAGAAATTTTCACTTAGCAGCTTCTGCAAGATGAGAATCCCCAGACTTGAAATTTTTATGTCCTCTATTGGAGGTTTTTACTAGACTGCTTAAATTGTTGCTAGGCTGACAAGCAGATAAGTGAATAAACTGGAAATAAAAACTGCTTTGACTTTTTTAAGAGAAGGAAAACCTGAAAAATGTGGGTTTTCTATTTCCTATTGATTGAGTTTTCTTGAGGTCAGTCCTGAAAGATTTTAGAAAATAGAATATATGCAAAAATCCATTAAGTGTGCTTGATCTCTTTAACCTTTATTTTGTAGAGCAGAGCAGTGATCAGATGTGTGTGATTCCATTCACTGCCCATGGCAGTGGAGTTGGAAGGAAACTGTGCAAAAAGGCTCCTTTCAACACAAACCATTCTGTGATTCTGTTTAAAATCTTCCTCCTAATTCTTATTATTCTTGAATGCCCCAGTAACAACTTGTCAGGAATTTGCCTTCCTTGTTGCTGTGTGTGTGTGTGGGAGCAGGAGAGGCTGGGATTTACAGCGAGTGGGAAATCCTTCACCTGCTGCAGTTCAGGGTGGATGTTCCTCAGGCAGTGTCAACTCCTGCTCTGTGCCCCTGGCAGGGCAGGCAGCTGCCCCAGGGATCTGCTCTTACAGACACCAAGGTGTGCAGCACTGCCAGATGTGGAGGGCATGTGAAAAATGATGTTTGCTGTTCTGGTGAATTTTAAAAAGTTAAATAAAAAAATTGGACAATAGGAGACAGAGACAATAAAGCAAAGGGTTAAAATGGCCAGGTGCTTTGCACTCTGCCAAGAGCACCCCTGGTGTTTTGGAAACACCCTTTATATCCCATTTCTACTGCATCACCTGATCCATTTCCATATACTTTATGCACAATCAAACTATTCTATTTACTCATTTACATTTTCCAGGAACAATTTAGCACGGCCAATCCTTGGATCCACCTTTTTAGAGCATGTGCATTTCTTGCCTTGTGGTTTTAATCCTCTTCTTATCACCTTTTGATTTGGGCCTTAGCTCTTTCTTTCCACAGGCAGTGAGTGTTGATAGCAGCAGGGTCCCCATCATCTGATCACTGGAGTTATCCCAACTGAGCAAACAGGTCAGACATCCTCTATCAACTATTACAGCAAAGCCATTTTAACTTTATACACATGGCATTCATCTCAATACTTGTGAAAAGCCAATATTATAATATGTATTTGTAACAGCCCCAAAAATGCAAGGGATAAGGAAAAATTAATGTCATTTCCTAAGGGAGGCTGGGGCTGGGTGGGGCTGAAGGACACCTCCAGGTGTGTAACAGAGAGAAACACAAGGTGCTCTTTAGCCAGAGGGAGGATCTGGTGACCCTGCCTTGCCCTGGGAGGGCAGGGAAGAGCACCTCGTGTTCATTGAACATCCCCATGCATTTCAGATGTCACTGGCAGCTCTTCTGGGGACAGCAAAGGACATGCAGGAGATGAAACTTAAATGCTTGAGCAGGAAAGTTCCCACTTCATGGTCTGAGGTACCCTCTCTCTGCAGTGGGGAGGGAAAAGCCTGACCTGTGCTGATGACCTGAATTGTTCTGAACCTGACCCCACTCTTAGTCATGGATTGCAAACCCCAGGAGCACATCTGTGGCTCTACAATTCAATAGTTTATGCATTTACATCTCTGATCTCTCATCAAAATATTTATTTTGATTCAATTATCAATCTACTTTTACTTCTGCTTATATATTTACAAAAACTGGGGATTGGTAAGACCAGCAGTTAAAATGTCTGTGTTTAGAACACATAAGGAGTTGGAGCATTAAGCATTTGCACAGCCAAAAGTTACATCAGGTGCATGTAATGAACATTTTCATCTTTACTTTTGATACTTGATACATTAAACATCAAACTCTGCCACACTTTCAGCATCCTCTATAAATATACTTGGGTTATACTTGTCCAGGTGGGACAACATTTCAGCAACACTGTGTGGTTATTGTCATGCTGCCCCAGCAGCCTTGGCCCCAGGAGCAGAGGTGGAAGGGCTTTGTTTGCCCCATGAATCCACTTCTGGATGGGCCAAGCAGCAACAGAGTCATCTCCAGAGTGACAGAGGGAAGTGTGTAAACAAAACTTCAATCAGGTTTTTTTGTTTGTGGGAGCTCCTGCCTGCTCTGTTTGCTTTGTGACAATAGTCAGTGAGGTGTGAACATTCAACAAACTGGGAAATTCTAATAAAATAATCCAACTTCTCTGTTTCTGGGAAAATTTTTACCTTGCTGTTTTTAGCATGCTACAAAAAATAATTCCAAGGACTATGCACATCTGACTAACATATTTCACGTGTGAAAGCTTTCAAGAAACTGCTCTAGAAGTTATTTGACAGTAAATAATATGCTCATAGACAGTTTTAAAATGGAAAGAAGTACTAAATGCATGGAATAGACTATTCATTAGCCATTACTTGCTTCTATTAGGTGACTGCTGGTAATTCCCATTGCAGTTCTGGATTTCTCAGGCAGGCCTGGCAATCTTCCTCGTTGTATTCAGCAAATGGAGTTAATTGCATTGCCTGTTCTCTGGTTTGGTTTCCAGAGTGCATAAATGCCTTTAGTTTTAAAGGCAATATTGAGGTAAACATTTGTGCTGCTATTAAATACCACTGTGGCACAAAAGAAATACTTCACATTTTAGCACTGGCCATCTGAGGACTTGAGGTTTTTTTCTTTTTTGGATTGATTATGTTTCACAGCACAGGCCTGCTGTGGATGCAGAGAAGCTTGCCACAGCTCTCCCCTGGAGGGATGTCCCTTGAATGTGCTGTGATGAGCTTATCCCAACCCTCTCCTGGAGAGATACCCCTTAGATGGGACCATCTCATCATGGTGAGCTGTCCCACCACGCTTGGTGACTGTGCTGATCCTTTGTAACCCATTGGGTTTTCCTCCAGTACCACCCTGGCTTTCCCCCATAAAAACCAAAAAAACCCATAAAAACCCATAAAAAACCATAAAAACCCATAAGAACCCATAAAAACCCCAGCTCCTGCCCAGTTCAGCAGGGAGCTGCTGGACAATAAAGGCTGTCTCTGTGGGATTGCCACACAACGCTCCTGTCTCTGTCTCTGGGTCAGCCTGGGATAACCTCACAAGCAGAACTGGAATCACAGAGCTGAATTAACTGAGCTGGAATCACTGAGCTGGAATCACTGAGCTGAATTAACTGAGCTGGAATCACTGAGCTGAAATGACTTGCAGTTTGACAATGAAATGACAGGCTGAAATGACAGGCTGTCCCTTGCTGAGGTTACCTGGTGGCCAGGGATTGCCAGAGCCCCCAAAGGCCTCTCCTGTGGGAGTGCTCTCTCTGGGAATGTCGTGGCTCTGGGTCAGACCTGCCTGGCCACCACAACTTGCTGAGTGATAACTCTTAAACCAAGTCCATCAGCACAGCTGGGCTCACCCTGCTCTCCTCCATGCATGCAGCCCTGGAGGGCTTTTGGGTTTTTTTTGTCCAAATAACTCCTCAGCCTCCTTTTTATCTCCTCAAAGTTCTCAGCTTGAGGAGTCCAAATAGCCTGCTCAGCTCAGGTGTCCATGAGCTCCACATCCCCTGGCTGTCTGTTCCCATCAGCTCCCCAGGTCACCAGTTTGGTACTGGTGGGTTCTCACTCAGGCTTTTGCTGTAGAGGTGGGATCACAGATTCACGTGGTGAGCAATCCCTCAGAGCAGCGTGTCCAGCTGGGTGCTGCAGTGGTGCATCTCTAGAAAGTTTAACAGGTAAACCACAGACCTTTAGAAACTTCTTGTGATTCTTTTGTGAAACTTTTTGTCATGTCTTTTCATCAAGCTCTAATCTTGATTGATCATTGCAGGTTCATACTGAGCTGAAGGAGCCTTAAGAGACTTAACAGAGCATCTCCTCCAGGGGCTGGACCCAGGGCTTTCACTGCTACCCCCTGTGTCAGAAAAGTAATCTTTTAGGTGATCCTTTTTCACCATCATCTCTGCTGCCTAGCTGAGCTTTGCACTGGACTCCTGGATTTGTAAAATGAACTTACTGACCTGCACTAAACAGCACAGGTAGCTGTGCATGTCAAGAGCTTTAAAGAGCAGAAATATTTCTCGTGGAGAGGCTGGGAAGTACAAGGCAATATTTCTCCAGTGAGGAAAAGATCCTTTATCCATGTGTGATGGAAAGGAGATGGAAGAAGAGAAGCTAAGATCATAATTCCAGCCAGAAAGAACAGCTCTGCAGACCATATAAAATTGAGCATCAGGAAAACATCAGGAAAATGTAGCTTGTTCTTTGTGGTTATAAGCTACAGTGCTAAAAAGTGATTTTTGTTATTCATTACAACCATGTTTAGATTTCTTGTGGTGGCTTTTTTGAAAGGATATTTTGTTGTATTTATGAGACAGATGTAATTACAAGAAAAATGTTTTTCTTGTGTCAAAATTGCCAGTGAACATCCCTGAGTGGAAGGCAAGTGCTTGCTTCATTACAACTGTTTGTGGACAAACATCTGTGGGGGTTTTTCCTCTACTTCTTCTTTTGAAATACATAATGGTGAGGAAAAAAGACATTAATTGGAGTAGTAAGATGAGGGGGTGTGGACAGTGTGAGTTCTGGATCTCTCTGCTCCTCATCTTCCACCTCTGGCTTTGGCAGAGGCTCATCCTGTGTTTATTGGAGCACAGGGGGGTGACAATGTCAGTTCCACTGCTTGTGTATTGCTGTTTATTTTTAAAACATGAAGAGAGGGGAAAACCATTTGGGGGGAAAAGCTGGCATGACCTAAGTAGAGAAGCACTGAGACCTCAAACACAGGTCAGGGCTCCAGCTTGGTTCCTCTCATTGCCCTTGGGATAACCTTCAGAGACAGAAAAACGAGCCTGAGGAGGTGGCACCACTGTGTGAAGCTGTCTCTGATAATGGAGGGACTTTAATCCACCTGGAAAGCAAATTATTTGATAAATCCTGCATTTCTTCTCTTTCTGGAAGGTTCTGCTACCCAAGTATTTCAACTAAGCTGAATAAACACAGAGGGAGCTGCAGAACTGAGACAAGAGCTCAGCACGAGAGGATGCTGAGAGTTTTTAAGTCCCACTAACATTGCTCTGTGACTTAATTTCACTGTACAGGCATGTTTGCTTATTAGGACCAAGAGCAAAAAATCTCACTGCAGCTCTGATTAATAAGATTGGGGTGGTTTTTTTTCCCTAGTTCCATGCACACAGACACTCCATTAGGGGTGCAGAAAGAGCTGTAATGGCTGTGCCTTGCTTAAAACTCCTGGCACCAAACGTGGCACAAGCTTGTGGGATTTATTGCTGTCTGTGTGGATCCTGTTTGTTTTTTCCTAAGTTTATTCACAGGCCATTGGATGGAACCTGCACGCCTTTATTATTACTAATAGTGGCTGGGAGCGCAGATCCAAATGATGCATAACATTTTTTTTAAAGTAAACCATAAGCCAAGTTAAATGAACTTTAAAAGTGAACATGATTCATAACAGATACCATTTTAAAACTGACCAGACACAGCAAATGTAAATTCTGTCCTTTTAACTGTAAAATGTTTAAGCTTATTTGCAAAGGAGTTTGAAAAATTAAAACCATACCTTCTCTGTGTTTCTCCAGCCATGGAGAAACATCAGAGTTTGCATTTGAAAGGATGGCAATACAAACTGTAGAGACAGGCTGGATGTCTACTTGAATTATCCTGCTTGTTGAGGGGAAGTCTTAAACTGATGATCACATATAATCTGTAATGTATTAAAAGCATATTCTTTATTGGAGTCCCCATATTACATTTCAAATACATTTCCATGGAATGTTTCAAAATGTCATTTAAAATTATTTCTATTTTCGTTGAAATGGCATGTGTCCCCTCAACACTCATCTAGAACTTTTTTATTATGATTCTTTGGACAGTTTAAAGACATGAGATCACTTTTTGTGGTTTTGTGTGCCTCCCACTACCTCTGTTCCTGCTTCAGTGCTAATGCCAGCCCCACGTCCCCCCAGCAGTTTAGCTCCAGCTTCTTGGCCTCTATAGGATCTGTTTCAATTGATCAGAGGTTTGGCTAACTTAAATATTTAGGCAATATATAATAACTGTATCTCAAACAAACACTTATTGTAACCATCACTCTCAGTGCCTGCTATCATTAAGAAACAGAGTTCTGGCTCCCATTCTAGCACCTCTTTTTCAATTGTGTTTTGTTTCAGTGGGATTTCTTCATACCCCCAGAGTGATTTCTGTCACCTGGAGGGTGATTTTTAAATAAGAGGGACTTGGAAGAAATTGTGTCTTGAAAAGCTAGAAGTTAACAAGGCATTTACAAGTGCAAATAAACCAGAACCTTAAATGTGTTCCAGAATTATCTGTTTATACTCTAGCAGCAAAACTGAGTTTTATATCTTCACCAAAAGCAACCCATGAGAAACGTGAATTTTCAGCACTGAAGACAGGCCAGGAGTGGGAGCTGGGCTGGTGCTTCTTGAAGTCAGAGAGGTCTCAAGGTGTCATCAAAGCACTTGAAACTTTTCAGCACTGCTGTGCTGAAAGGGAAGACTTCAAGGAAGCCTCACCCCAGCTGATTTCATTCAATTTATACTCTTCAGTAGCTGAGCTGACTTGAGCCTGTGTTTGTTGACTTCACTTACTTATCAGACACAGCAGAGTTGAGACACCTAAAAAAGAGGGTGGCAAGGCCATGGGCAATATCCTGTGCTTATTTTCCTCCACTTCTCTTTCACTCAGGACAGTGGAATTTGGTGGAAACACCTCCCAGATTTAACTGACAAAGGAAAGAAGCTGCTTACATATTCAACAGAATCTATCCATTATTGGATTTAAACCACAGCTCTTTTGAGTGATTTTTCTGGGATTGCCTGAAGATTGGCTCGAGACATTCACTTAAATCCAACTCCAACAATATTTGTTAAATGATATGATTCAAACATAGCTTGTGGAGATGTGTGTGCTTTAGCCCTGTATTTTATTTACAACTAATGGCTTTGGGAGAGTTTCTAAAGCTGCTTTCTTGTAACTAATGGGTGCTCAGATACTTCAGCTTTTGAAGGAGGGCACCTCCTCTTGACCAGTTTATAAAAATTAACTTTCTGATCATAAAAATGCTAAAAAAGAACAACAGCTATACAGAGCTCTCTGTCTATTGGCTACAAAAAAACCTGGTTAACTTGAGAGCTCAGTGCTGTGTGTGCTGCCCTCCCAGCAAGTAAACTGAGCCCTTGAAGATAAGTTGGGAAATGAGTTCCTTGTCCTGCTGTGCCTTGAGTGAGAGGCCAGAGCCAAAGCCAGTGGTGTGGCTTTCCCCAGCCAGATAAAACACCATTCCTATTAATGAATAAATCAGAATTATTTTATCAGTAATATCAAAGTGACCTGGTCTGGTTGAAGATATCCCTGCTCATCGCAAGGGGAGTCAGACTAGATTGTGTTTAAAATGTCTCTTCCAAGCCAAACTATTTTATGATTCTGTGATTTTGTGTTTCTATTCTTTAATTTTTGTGCACATTCATTTATGGAGAGAGATTATATTCAGGGTTTTTGGTCCCAAGGTTGTAACATCCACACAAGGCAGCAAAGCTGGGAACAGTTCAGACATGTAAAAAGGTCAATGCATCTCGGGCTTCTGAGACCTTCTACTTTTCATTATTTTAGCTGGTATTTCTTATATTTCAGCATGGCATCTCAGGTGTCTTCTCCCAAGGAACCTCTGTCCACATCATCTGACTGTTTCAGGAGCACTTGAACAAGAAGAAAAACACGAGAGTCAATTAAAAACCAATTTTTTTTTGCTCTGGTATCATTAATCAAATGCACAAGGAGTTCCAGAACTGACACCTGGCAGGGTTAATGTTTAAGACCTGTGGCAATTACAGCTCCCCTGAAAATAGCTTGGCCAGCAAGTCACATAAAAGCCTGTGATTATGAAGGAAATGGGAATTAGCAGAAAAAAATTAGGGAAACCCGTTGAAATACACTGGTAGCAAGGAAGGCAGAGAAGAATCTGACTGATTGGAGCTCCCCTGGGGAGAAGAAACAGGGTCTAAGGGTCACTCCTTCACTGAATTAGTAGTGTCTGTCATGTGAAACCAAATTAAAGCAGCATCAGAAGTAAAAGATTTTCAGTAGAGAAATTGGACCCTGTTCTCTTGCACCTACAACCCAGGGAGGCCAAGTGCAGAACAGTGGGCTGATTTTTACTAGCCTAATTCAGCCATAATTCTTTTCTCTCAGATATCTATTTCTTGGTAAATGATGCCCAGAGATTTGACACACAGATATTTTTAGCCATGAACAATTCCAAGATTACACACAGCCGTCGTTTCCACCAGTTCCTTGCCCAGCACATCCTCTGTTTTGCATCTTTGCACTCCCCAAAAGTTACACAGCTGGAGTAAATACAGCTCAAATGAGCTCAAATGAGAACTCCTGTGGTTAGAGCAGACTGCAGGACATGTGTTTTCCCTCTCTGAAGAGCATTAGCTGGGTGCTTTCTGTGCCAGATGCAATAGTACCTGCAGAAAAGCTCTGGTAAGTAAACAGTAGTTTAAACAAAGAACTTTGCCTATCTGGAGACAATCTGTTTGATATCTATTCCTAGAAAAGCCTTAGGACAACTGAAACAGCTCCTTATTGCAAGTGGGGGGCCATAATCTTAGCTCTATGATCTTAATTTAGTGTTAGGATAATATTGAGAGATTAAGAGTGGCCTTGCTTCTAGTTTGGCCAAAATTTCAGTGTTTCACCTGAAAATATTTCCCTGCTGGGTCCATGAGATGGGACATTCTTGTGAGCTCTGTTACAAACATCTCAGCTTCCTCACAGGGCTGCAAAGTATAATTAGCCTCTGATTTAATGCTGAATTACTTGGAGCTGTGGCATGCTCTAAAGAGCAAGTAATTAATTTCAAATTCTAGGACCAATTCAGTAGTGATGGAGAAAACAACTGATGAAAATGCCAAGCTGTGTTAAATGAAACACTGAAAAAGCTCTGAGGCAGTGCCAAATTACCGGGAAAATTCTGGGGTTTAGGTCCAAACCACGGTCTTGCAGCTTCACTGCTGCAGGAGGGAAAGTTGCTTTAAGGAGCACAAACATCAGTGGAGTAGAAATTACCACAAACAGGATGGTCTTAAAGGTCTCTCAAACCATTCTGTGATTCTGTGAAATGGTTCATTCTGACTACACAATAAAAATCAGGATGGAAAGAGGAGATGGTTACACAGTCTAAATGAAAATACAGCAGAGATTTTGTTTCCCAAAGGAAAATAATTATTTCTATTGTTTGTTCTAATTAAAACAGACCTTTCTCTGTTTCATGGCAGAATTAGTTTTCACAAAGCTCAGGATGACTGAGTTAACAGAGTAGGGAGATTCCTGGCAGGTGTTCCCAGGTGGAATATCCACTGAGCTCTGTGTGCTCTGAGCTCAGGGCATTGCTGCCTTCTCCAGGTACACGCGGTTTTTAGATCCTTGGAAAGTTCCATTTTGAGACCACAGAGAAAAGCAGTGACATTTCACTGGTGGGGGCAGTAAGAAGAAACTTATCAGTGTGCTCAAACATGGCTTTGAGATAAATCCTCCTGCCAAAACTAAAATAAAGAGCGAGGGAAATGAGGATGGAGGTCTGTCTGTACAGGGCTTTGTCAGGTTCTGAGTGAGGAACGCTTGACATCCTTCAGACTGAGTCCATCCCCTGAGGTGGGGAACTGGGCAAGGAATGGGAGAAAAAGGTAAAGAACTTACTAAGAAATGTGTCTGGGAAGTGGTGGTGATGCAAGGGGATTTTCTGCCTTTTCAGAATGGTTAATAGATTTAAAATAGAGCCCTGGTAATGCAATTGGTGCTAAAATCCTCATGTCCCAACTGCAGAAATATATGGATGTTTATATACTAAGACAATATATTGTATTATGCATTATGAAAAATGTGAATCAATGTAAGAAGACATTTAAATTAACCCCAAAATGGCTATTTTCTTGTATATTTAAAACATCTGGCCTAGAACAATGCCATATTCTGCATTTTGTGTATCTCAACATGCAGCCTGTTTTTCACATTTCAACTGAATTTCCTTCCACTAAGCACAGTTAATTCTGGAAAGAAAATTGTTTGGGGTTTTTTCCCCTATTTATTATTCCTTATTATTAATAGGAGGCAAATGAACTTTGGACCAGGTCCTGTAAGAACTGACCTTATTTCCTGATATATTATGTAGCAATTTGTTATTGCTAAAATGACAGTAATGCTTATTATTGCTAAAAGGACATGAGCAGACTTAGCAGGTTAAATATTTAAAAATAATAAAATTATTGTAATCAAAATCTTTCTTTTTCTCAGTCTGTCATGCTTCAGTACAAATGTGTCCATTGATTTCGTATATCACTTTTTTAGACAAAATATAGATATCAAACTGATACTGACAATGGAATAAAAATAACAAATCCTATATGAACTGAATTGAGGCCTCCACGATTCAACACTTGAGTGTTGCTTCCAGTCTTTAATTTCCATTATATTTCTCCTGGAATCTTGTTTGCTTTTCAAATGCATTGTTGAGCTTTATGCTGATATCTCTTCCAGATGTTTTCAAGTTCTGCTAATTTGTTTTCCACATGATACCTACTTACAGAACCATTTCGCTTGTAGTTATTGCAATTGTATCTTCTAGCTGCATTCCCTTCTGGATGTCACATTTTTCTTCCATCAGGATAGGTTTTCCCACTGCTTCTGCTATTTATTTCTGTATTTCCACAGCAGTGTCCAGGTGCATTTAAAGTCAGGTTCATGTGCCTGCTGGAATTTACAGGTTGAGATCTGGAATTGCAAGCAAGCTGGTGCATTAGTCCAAAGCAGCAGTTTGTCAATTTTGGAAAATGAAATCAAAATTAAACTTCAGCTTTAAAAATAGAAGAGCATAGAGTTTTGTTGTAGCAATTGTGTCTAATCTCATCCCATGGATCCAACAAATGGATGCAGTATTGTAAATTCTGTGAGCAGTTGAGGGGATTTAAACCTGCACTTACACACTTTGCCGTGCTCTACTCAATACCTTTCGTGGTTGTACAAAATACCTGACCTTTCTCTGGTACATTTTTTAGAGGAAAATAAGAAAACAGGTCACAGTACCCTCCCAGATCCAAGCATTTCTGTATTCTTCAGCTTTTTAACACCCAAGCCTGCACCTGAGTTCTAGTCCTGGAACACCCTCAGTGTTTGTGTGTACATTTTTCTTTCTTTCCAGGTCTGTCTTTATTTTCAGCTTCCTCAGTTTCTTCTTTCAGGCACTTTGCTGCTGCAAACCCTGGAATCATGGACACCCCGGCAGGGAGGGAATGATTTGGCCAGGATCAGCAGAGAGGTTGAAGTTGCAGCTGGGGATTTGCCCTCAGCAACCACTGAGAAATGGAAAATACACCTGAAAATTCTGGTCTTGGTGTCCAAGCCAATGGCAGCACCAGAGCTGCACTGCCCGGCTCCACCTGCACTCCAGGTGCCCAGCTGGCATTACTGGGTGTTACTGGGTGTTACTGGGTGTTACTGGGGGTTACTGGGCGTTACTGGGGGTTACTGGTGGTTACTGGGGGTTACTGTGAGTTACTGGGCATTACTGGCAGTTACTGGGGGTTACTGAGCATTACTGGGCATTACTGGGTGTTACTGGTGGTTACTGTGCGTTACTGGGTGTTACTAGACATTACTAGGCATTACTGGCTGGTACTGGGCGTTACTGGGCATTACTGGGTGTTACTGGTGGTTACTGGGTGTTACTGGTGGTTACTGTGAGTTACTGGGCGTTACTGGTGGTTACTGGGTATTACTGCTGGTTACTGTGAGTTACTGGGCGTTACTGTTGGTTACTGGGCGTTACTGTTGGTTACTGGGTGTTACTGTTGGTTACTGGGTGTTACTGTTGGTTACTGGGTGTTACTGGGTGTTGCTGTTGGTTACTGGGTGTTACTGTTGGTTACTGGGTGTTACTGGAGGTTACTGTTGGTTACTGGGTGTTACTGGGGGTTACTGGGTGTTGCTGTTGGTTACTGGGTGTTACTGTGGGTTACTGTTGGTTACTGGAGGTTACTGTTGGTTACTGTGAGTTACTGGGCATTACTGGGCGTTACTGGGCGTTACTGGGTGTTACTGTTGGTTACTGTGAGTTACTGGGCGTTACTGTTGGTTACTGTTGGTTACTGGAGGTTACTGTTGGTTACTGGGCGTTACTGGGCATTACTGGGCGTTACTGGGTGTTACTGTTGGTTACTGNGTTACTGGGTGTTACTGTTGGTTACTGTGAGTTACTGGGCGTTACTGGGCGTTACTGGGCGTTACTGGGCGTTACTGGGCGTTACTGTTGGTTACTGGGCGTTACTGGGCGTTACTGGGCGTTACTGGGCGTTACTGTTGGTTACTGGGCGTTACTGGGCGTTACTGGGCGTTACTGGGCGTTATGGAGAAGGACCTGAGGAGTCAGGAACGCCGCTTTAGGCCAGCCAGGGATGATAAAACTCCTGCTCTCCCCTCCCTTGGGGTGTCCCTGTCTTTTAGCAGTGGGGCTGTCCCAGGCTGATAATGCGGGCGATGTATCAGGAAAAGACCAAGCTGCTAATTTGAAAATTGGTCTTAAAGATAAAATTGCACTGGAGAAACACGTTTAGTAATTAACTGGAGCAGGCAGCAGTTTTTTGGCACAGCTCAGTGTGGTTTCCGCTCACTGTGGTCTCTGCTAAAGAAAACTTTTCTGTAATTGCAGGTTAAGGCAGTGTGCAATGTAAATAACACAAATAAAGCCACCTCTTTTTGTACAGTTTTGAACTCTGTGGGGTCCTCCTATCTGGTATGCAGACAAATCCTAAGTCTGCTGACATTCTTCTTCAGGAAATTAGTGTAGTTAGGTTATATAAAACTATACTTTAATAGGATATTTGGGTTTTAAACAGAATGATATTTAGCTGTATATTCATCTTTAAATGACATTTAGAGTTTCTTTTTATAACAGAAATAATTACAAATAAAAATAACAGCTGAAAAACAGAAATTAAGTCCCTAACAGAGATATGAAATTTAATTAAATTCATTTACATGGCAACTCTTTAGGAAGATAAATACTTTATTTCCTATTTTTACACACCATACCTTGTATCTACTACAATGTGTTTCAAGGAGGAAAATTTTGACTTGAGATTGACAAACCCATATTACACTTTGAAAATAACCTGGATACTTAACTCTTTTCAGTTATATAATAATATTTTTCTCCTATGTAAATAATTGTACAGTATTTATACAACCCCCAAGACACCAGGTACTGATCAATTCTTGTAACTACTAAAGAAAGCATTTCACTTCAGGGTTTGCAAAACATTCATAAATTGGCTGGACAGAGTCACAAATTGCTTTTCAGTTGTGATCAGCCTTCCCTAATGAATTTGGACTTCCTTAAACTCCTTAAATTGAATTTGTATGCATAATGTTTCTATGAACTTCTCAAATGCTCACAAATAATTGCACTTGGCAATGGATCCTTTGAAAAAGGATTGTATTACCTTTTGGAAAAACTCAGCTTGAACTATGCAAACTTATTGGTGAAATACTTAACGATCCTACAGAAGATTCTGTTTCTGGAGAGTTTTGGCCTTTTTGTACTCAAACCAGTGCTGCAGTTTTTCACTTTGGTGCCTCTCTGCAGCCAGTCCTTGTGAAATTAATGGTGCATTTTTGATTTAGGGGAGTTTATAAATCACAAGGAAAGTTCTAGCACCACCTTCAGATTCTTTATTATATAGTGCTCTTAGGTGAGTTGGACTATATAGACCTACAAAATATAACTCATTATCAGCTTTTTCTTTCTTTTAAAGATTCAGTGACTTGCTTCACATTTACCTTACTGCTCTCAAAGGACCATCCATGTGCACTGCAACATTTCAGACTATTTCACTCCGGTTCTCTCTTTTTTTGTAACTCATTATGTGAATAAAACCAAAAGCAGTGAATCAACAGAATGGAATAAATTTCTTCTCTCTTGCTGTGCCATCTTTTAGGAGAGGATAGTGTGGTGGTGGAGGGTTTGAGAGGACTCTCACTGATCATTACTCAGGCTGAAAACTGTCTGCATATTCCTCTAACAGACTGGCTTAAAATATACTGGATTAAGTGTTAAATAAATTGGTATTAAATCCTTGCAGTGTGCTTGGATATGAAGACTGCATCCTCATCTCTGGGGATTAACAAATTCAGTGCCTTAAGGCAGAGACGTTTTGTAAACACAGCCCGTAAATTACACGCGGGCTTTTGGGAGCAGCCCAGACTGGCGCGGGACACCCGGCATGGCCAACATGTGGCTTTTCCATTGCCTCTGCACCTCGGGAATGCTCCCAGCTATGTCTGAGGCTCTCCTCAGCCCCTGGGCATGTGCTGCTCTGTGGGGTCATCCTGAGTTTCATTCTGAGTTTTCAGTCCTTACAGCTTTCCTCTTGCCACCCTACCCAAAAGTTAAAATCTCTCTCGCTCCCCATGGACCCTGAGAGTGCATTTCTTCACATGGACCACCTTGATTCTCTCTGTCCACAGCTTGGTGTGCCTTTCCTGCTCTGAGTTGCATCATCAAGCGTGGTGCCATGAGCAACTACACTCACAGAGCAAGAAATGGGTTTTAATATTAAATTGGGAAAGCCTGCACTAATAAAGCAGCATGTCATTTCCCCCCTCTCTTTTCTACTGTAGCTAAATTCAAGCTAATGCTCTCAACTTACTATATGTTGGCATAACTTACATCATGGATAAATCTCATATTTCCTTCAGTGTTGTGATCTGATATACATTGCCACATGCATGTGCTACACATTATGAATAAAGCTTTAAAAAGCCTCCTTTTATAGCTGTTTATGTTATGTGATTGAGTCCTGGTAGAGAGAAAATTTGCCAGGACTAAAGGTTATTACTGGCTGTTCTGCAACTAATATTGCCTAGAACTAAAGCAATTAGGCTTGACAAAATACGAGCTGCTTTAAAAAATGCACTCTTGAAAGTTGGGCTTGTAATGGAACTTGATTTAATACATGCTACTGACGTGGAGATTTTAATTAAAAGGAGGAGAGAAAAATAGCTGCTCTGCTAAGATGGGAGTCCAAGGGAGGTTGTTCTGCAGGTGAGCAGAGTGGAGGTGGTTTTGTAGCAAAATCCTGAGGGGATGGAGTGGATGATGGAGCAAGGATGGATTCTGAATAGAACAATAATGATCAACACAAAACTGTGAAAAATATCCAGCTTTGTCATTGTATCATTTCCTCCTCGGACACAAGAAATGCTTTTGCAGTGGATTACCTTCTCTATGTGCAGCAAACCCCAGAGGTTTGGGCCATGAAGGGCTGCCATGCATCAAGAAGCACCAGTTTCCACGCTTTATTACATGGCTGTCGAAAAGAAGGTAAAAAAAACCACTGTAGGACTGTCCAAAAGATTCTCACTCATCATTCTGCAAGTGAGCCTTGACTCAGACTTTCAGTTTACACCAGCAGTATTTAAAATACAGATGTGTGAATACTTGGTCCTTTTCATTTCTCTGGCCAGCCCCAAAAATTTTAGGCTGAGTTGGATCATTTTGAATCCCTGTGTAATGAGACCTATTTCTTTTTCCCAGCAAAATGAAAAACTAAGCCAAAAAACTGGAAACAAACCAATGCAGAATGCTTAGTTCAAAAAATAACACAGTCTGATTATTTTTAGTTTGCAATTGATTTATAATTAAATTAGCCTAGTTTTAAGAAATTATGTTGAAACACAAATAGTATTTCAATAAAAATGTTTTTTACTTCTCCTCAGAATTTGGAGGCTTTTAGTTTTATTTTTAGCACAAACTCTTGCCAGAGTTTGGTAATCCTTGTATCTGGCTTAAATTTTGGAAGGGTTTTGCCAGCTTCATTCACACAACCAAGAGGATATTCCCCCATTTAGACATTCCATATTGGTGATGGTATTCTTTGAATTATATTTTACCAACGCTCTTGCTGCGTGCGATTCTCTCAATCCTCTGGGATTTAATTGTCAATTGTCAGTCACTGGCAAACTGAGAAAGATGCAGTATTTCTAATTCTCTAGCTTTTTCTATACTGAGAATGAACCAAATGTCTTTGAAATAAATACTTGGCTAAATGCTTTGAGTTCTCCATCAGGTGGTAGTTTAGCACAGCTGGGTTAAACACAACTGCAGTATAATGGTGCTTATCTCTGTAGAAGTCTATTTACTAACCTGCCAATCAAAAGATTTTTCTATGGAAAAGGAATTTCTATGTATACAGTGAGAAGCAAAACTACAACTGAGCATTCACATCAGAAAAAAAATCAGATATTGAATATTTGAGATTAATCCAGAACAAAAAATTCCATCAGGATGACATTTTTCTATGCATCTTTGAGTTTTTATTGAAAAATGCCATTTGGTTTAATGATACAAGAGTGACCTGATGGTTAATAAATGCAAATAAAGCTATATTTGCATACTGCAACACAGATTAATAAATACTGACCTAGGGACAACAGCAATGGACCAAAAGCAAAGAAAATTGCCTGTAGTGCTGACAAAAATGTACAAATGGCAGAAGTTTAAAGAGTAACAGAGCCAAGAGAAACCAGGAGGTATCAAAGTGGATCTTGTAGAAGCTTCTCAAAATTTTCTGCTGCAATGCATTTTGGAACTTCTGATGTCAAGGCTTTCAATCAAAGCTCACTGTTTAACAACAGCAGAAAAGAAACATTTATATGCTCTGAAATAATTTTGCTGTGAGATGTTTCCAGGAAAATCTTTATTTACTTTACCTGTCACAATGGCCTACGGAGATTGCCCCTGTAATGACAGACAAATCTGGTTTGCTGAAAGTGCTTTAAAATGTTTGACAGACACTTCCAAGAAGTTGGAAGACTGAAAATAATGTGAATGGTTTCAGAAGGGGAAGGCCATAGAAAGCCTCAAGGTTTTTTTAATTTAGAATTCCAGCAAAGCATAAAGAGTATAATTATTTTTATTTTGCTGCATTTTCTAAACTGCATAATACAGTCATTCTTTCACTCCTTAAAGTTGTCATTTTACAGTACAGTTCAGGACTGCAGTGGTAACATATTTTCCAAAGGTCAGTTTTCCAATTATAATCCAAAATTTGATGTTAATATTTTTTCTTATAGCCATGTTGTAACCGCATTCTGTTAATTTCATAAAGATACCATTTAGCTGAGGTAGGTGGTATTCTGGGCATATGAACAGTCACCTAATGTCAACAGTAAGCAGTAACTGTAACTACTGACTTCCCATCATTTACACAAAAATATTTTCCCAAAAATTATAGCATGTAGAGCTAGACAGCAACCAAGCCTCTCACTGGGAAATGACAGAGATTTTCTTATTGCTTTATATATTCCTGAACATTTTTAAGTCTCATTAGATTTTGCAGGCAATCTTAACACGCTCTTCAGTTCATATCTGAGATGAACTTGTTTGCCAAGTCCTAAAAACAGAGGTGAGCAGCAATGATTTGGTATTTTTATCTATTTCTTTTCCACCTCGCTCAGCTCAAACATCCCTTCAGAGAGAGTCACCATAGAACCATCATGGAATTAATTTAGCTCATGCAAGCATTAGAATTGGGATAAAATGTAGTATTTTACATCTTAGTGCTGCTTTTCATGTTCTTGCCTTTTCTTTACGCTGTCTGCAGTGAACTCGTTATTTACACACTCTGGCATATTTCAACACAAGCTAAATGCTCCAAATCACCAAGATGCAACCTTAGTTGTCATAGAAAATTCCTTAATTGGCTTTGGGCTAAAGAAAGATCCCAAAAAGCATTCTTGTTCCCTTATGTCTGCAGAAGGTTTTAAAGGATGCTGCTCTTTCCTCTTCCCCTGGAGCCAGAGCCCATTCCCTGGGCAGGGTGGGCACAGGTTTTGGGTGGTGGAGCAGCCAAAGGCAGCTCCTTCAGTGTGCTCCTGACAAGGGGAGAGTTGGGTCTGCACTGATCAAACCCTCCTGGTGTTCCCCTCACTGTAAATAAACAGCAGCTCCTGGTGCAGCTCCTCAAACACATTCCAGCTGAAAGCCTCACGTTCCTGCAAGCTTCTGGGGAGTTAATGCCCAAGTGTTTGGAGAAACAAATATTTAAGAGGGAAAAAGGCAGGTGAGAGTTGCCAACCATCTCACAAAGAAGTGGAAAGCACCCAGATGAATTGGCACTCACTGTGCCAGTGCTGCTGGTCACCCACAATAATCACCCCAGAACCTCTCCCTGCATGACAATTTTGCCAATTTTGAACTATGATGATCTGAGGAAGAAAGAATGGAGGAAATGTGAGGGGTGGAGAAAGCCTTAGGAATTTCATCTCTTTTGTCACTTGCTTATGCACATTGCAAATGTACCACAGGAGGCAGCAGGAGAATTTATCTTTATTTGTTGTTCAGGACACAGAAATGTCCCTTGGTCCCTCCATGCTCTGTTCTGAGAGCAGAATTTTCAAGTGTGAAATATTTTGAAAGAATTCAGTGCTGTCTTTTGTTTTACTTTTATGTCACTTACTTAAAAAATTTTAATATATTTCTAAATTTCAGGAAAAGGAAATGCTTTCTGTAATTAATCTGATATCATCTGATATTTCAGACATAGCTAGTGTATGACCAAAAATGAAAGGTTTTTCATCCTGTTAAGTTACCAAATATTTAAGTTGGAGGTTGGGATTTTTAAAGAAATATATTTTAAATAGATACACTAATTAATATTTTTTGCAATTATTCTTATTTTTAATATATAGAGCAGTTTCTTTGACAATTTTTAGTGAAGAATTACTACTTTCTTCTTTTCTTGTTATGCATCAGTTTCGAGCAGCAACAACTCTGCATGGAAAATGTGGGAAAATAAAACTGAAAACAAAATAAAAATTAAATCCTGAGCTCATTAAAATGAATGAAAAAGCTCAAGTGAAAACACCACAGTCGGAATTTCACCTTTGGATTATTTGTCTTCAACATTTTTAAAATACCTGTTCTAAGATATCCTGAAAAACCCAAACATTTCAGCCAGGAAACCTTTCCAAACATTTTGGGAGGAAGCAGAACCTTCCAAGGAGCCCAAGTTGCTCTGTGTTTCTCCTGTGGAAGGGGATTTATTTCCCTGCTGATGAACCTTCCAAGGAGCCCAAGCTGCTCTGTGTTTCTCCTGTGGAAGGGGATTTATTTCCCTGCTGATGGATGAGGCAGTGATTCCTGGCAGGATGGGTGACCCTGGTCCCCCGTGGGCGCTCGTGTCCAGTCCCAAGGCGCCTCTGGAGCCGGCACTGACCATGGAGCAGCCAAACCTCACCATGGCTTTGGGTTTGGACCAGTGTGTTCTGCCTGGAGACCACCACAGCATCTCCCTTGTGGCTTGGACTGTGTTTGAAGCCGAGGGAAGGAGGGACACGTTAACCCCTCAGCCCTGCTGGGTTCAGTGTCAGCGTTCCACAACCATCACATGTCTGCCCCAGCAGCCTGGAGCTGTGGGTCACATCTGTGCTGAGCACCCCATCAAATCTTCATCAATACCCAAATAATGGCATGTTATCATCAAAACCTAATAATGGCACATCACCATCAATACCCAAATAATGACATGTTATCATCAATACCCAAATAATGACATATTATCATCAATACCCAAATAATGACATGTTACCATCAATACCCAAATAATGGCATGTTACCATCAATACCCAAATAATGGCATGTTAGTTAAAATTTGTTTGGCTTCTCAAACTGTTAGTGTTCAGGAACACAGAATCATGGAATGATTATATGAAGGTGCTTTATTGAAGAGCTCTGGGTGTCAGGGGTACACAGACCCAAATCTGACCCACCTTGATTTTGAGCTGAACATGTCTTTATACTCTATTGTTATATAACTTACATATTAATTATTAAACTTCCATTGTTCTATTGTATGCATTGCTTTTGCCCAAGCGTGAATTTCTTGTGATCCCTCTCAAACCCCTAACATTGTTCCTCATGTTTCTTTAAACAATAATTATATCTAATCACATCTAACAATTCTATCATTTATCATATATTGATTACACAGGTGCAGTTTGACATGATCTTTAGCAAGCACAAGGCCTAACATTTCCTAGGGCCTACTTTTCCTGGGCTTGGCAAACCTAACTTTCTTTCTAAGTCCCTGAATTTTCTATGATTTTAAAACCTTTTACTATCAAAACAGCTTCACTTCTCACTTGAAACCCACAGGTAGGCAAAGCCTCTTCTCAAGTAATATTAAGTTCTTGCTCTTGGCTTCACTAACAAGGCTTCTTCTGATGTGGTGATGCCTTCTGAATTGTGTTCAGTAAACAAATATTTGGCTCAGCAGGCCAAATTCCATTTTCCACCATTCCCTGTGCTTTCATTTATCCTACAGCAAAATGAAGGCAAAAAAGTAACTAGCCTGAAATAGTAATTACTGGAACTGAGTCCATCTGGTACAGGAAAGGGGTGTGGAATTCTTTCATCTATGCAGTGCATGATAAATCATGCACATAAATGCAGAAAACATAGATAAAAACATGACTTATTTTAAGAAAGAGCCATTGCATTTCATAGTGAAATATTGGATATTATGCTTAAAAGCATTTCAGAAAAATAAGTATGAATCAAAAATATGACAGTTGGAGAGATTTTTAAAGGTGCCATAACCTATTTCCAGTCCTTCCTAACTTTATGCAGTCATGTCAGAAAGTACAAATTTAATTTAATTTCTGCTGGATATCCAGCTGTGGCTTCCAAACACTCTTGAGAAGATTTTTGCAAAGTAAATTGCTAAATGCTTTCTGCATCATTGGTTTTCATTCTTCCAGGGCTGTTAAATGCAATCCTGAGTAAATAAGATTGAGTAAAGAGGAGGTTTCTTAAGGATCAAATTTTACACTTCCACTCTTATGATCCTAGAAGCTGGTCTGAAAAGTTGGCACCTGTGCTTTAATTTTAATTACTTTGCTCACACGATGTTATCTCAGCAGCTGTTACCAGCTGTTATCAGACAGAGCTGCCTGAGGTAATGCAACTGTAGTGACATTATAGGAGTAGAATTTCTGAAATGCTTTCTATTGCAAGAATTTATGTTTAACACCAGGAGTGTGGAATTCAGTATTTATTACCAGCAGGAATTACCTTTCCATCCACCAGGACCTGCCCATGGTTTGAAAGAGTGGGTGAGGAAGTGATGGCTGCTGCTTTACAAGGGGAGTTTATGGCTCTGTGCTCAAATGAGATCCACATCTTCCCTGATGCAGCAATAAAATTATCCTGGAAGAAGCTGTTCCTCAATGTTTGCATTGTGACAGTGTTACTGGTTTGGGGTTTTTTGTGTTTTAGGGTGCAGTCACACATCTGTGCATCTGAGAGCAGGGCAGGCTGCAAGTGGAGATGGTGAATGGAAAGTGGAGATGTTTCTGGAAGCAGAGAGCCCTCTGTGGCTGTCAACCCAAACCTGGCAGAAAACAGCAGCTCCTGGCAGTAAAGCAGCCTCTCCAGCCCTCACTAATAATGCCCCTGAGCTTTCCTTCCCCTGGGTCCAGCCTGTGCTTGCTCTCTGCCCTTCCACCAGGTCCTTCCAGCATTCTCTTGTCCCCTGGTCCTGCATCCAGCCAGGTGTCCCTGCTGGCTCATTGCACACAGCAACGCCTTCACAGTCTGTAAAATTTCTCCTCTGTGTTCTCTGGGAAATCTTGGATACTGTGGGGGATTGGAGGAGTCCCTTTGTTGGTGTGAAATCAAACCATGTCCATCAACATGGGGCTGTCAAGCTAATTTGAAGCAAACTCTGCAAACCCTGCAGAGCTGCAAACAATAAAATTGTTTTTAAAAGCATCCTATGAGAATGATTTTTTAGTAGTACTGGCTACTGATGGATTTGACCTTGTCACTTACAGATGAAAAACTCTGCATCTTCTTAGGCTTTGGACACAGGCTTTATTTGTTTGTTTGCTTTAGTTGGGACAGTTAAAAATATTTTTATTTCTAGTAGCATTTGAGGAGTCATAGAATCTTTCAGGTTGGAAAAGAGTTCTGAGATCATTGAATCCAATCATGAACCCCACACTGCCAAAGAAAGCTTATTAGCACATTTAATACAGAATAATTTCTCAGTTTAACAGTAGAGATTCCGTTTATCCCTAAGATTAAGATCCATATAAGGATACTAATAAAATCCCATACAACAACATTGGCTGCTCTATATGCATCACAGTGTTCAATAAACATTATGCAACGTTTGCTTCCAAGAAAAATGTTTTTTAAAGTAAAACACCAACATGAAATTCTTCTCTGAAGTTACAAATTGCCTCTTTGATGGCCTCTCCCACTTGGGCAGGCTGTGGTGCCCCCTGAGCTGCAGGGAACCTGGAGGCTGATGTGGAGCATCCTCTTCCTCCCCTGCCCATCCCACTGATGCCACTGATCCCAGGAGTTTGGATGGAGCTGATGGCTGCTGTGTGTGGGGGTGACAGGAGTGTGGGATGTGCTGTCCCCACGTCCCCAGATCAGCTCTACACCAATGCCTCGGGTCTTGTTTGTTAACTTGGAACGATGCTGGGAGGATTAGAAGGGATTCTGCAGACTTCTCCAAATTAAATTGTTTGTTTCAGTTGCCTTTGTTAAAAGTGTGTTTTAATTCAGGCATATAATATATCCCAAGTTACCACAAGGTTTGTATTTGGAGTTAATATTATCTATGTCTATATTACCATCAAGACTGCTTTACTTAAGCTAGTGAGAATACTCACATTTAATTTTTAAAAAGTTACATTAGCTTACTTTTTTGGTTGTTTCTTCTTAAAATAAATAAAAAACATCATCCTTGAAGCCCTGAAAACAAATCAAGGGCTACTTTATTGGCTTTTGGTCACTGCCATATGCTTTTTTCCCTAGCAAAGGGCAGCAGGAAATTATTGCATTACACAAGTGGAATTTAAAATGTTGCTGCTGTAGCGAAGGATGCTCTTTCCTGAGAAGAATCATAATGTATGACCACGCTCTTTAAAAATGTGATTACAACAGTTGAGCAGATGGTAGACACTTGGGGTCAGCTCTAAGGAGATCTGTATTTACAGTGTATTAATAATGGTTTAAACTTTCTCATAAATAGATGTTGATTAATTTTAAATCCATTTGTAGAAACCTAGCATTGCCAGACTATTTCCTGAAACCACAATACAAAGTATGATAAACACCATTCGTTAATCCAGACTAATGTACTCCACACGTTAAAAAAATTCACTAAAAGGATTAATGTAATTTTTCAACCATGAAAAAAACCAGATTGTATATTTCATATACACTTTGTGTGTTGAATTTTTGACAGTCAACTCTTTTTGTGGGTAGAATTATGTATTTTTATCCTTTGCTGTAACATGCCTTCAAGCAATTTATATTTAATTTTATATTCTGTTTGGGATTTCTTTGCCACTTTGTCACACAGCTAGTTCATTCCATTGAATGGAAAATAGATTAATCCAATCAGGTGAAGCAGAGGGAGGAAAATTTAGGAAAAGCCTATTTTAAAGGCAAGTGGACACAATTTTGCTGGAAATAAATATCAATAAATGGCAAGTCTCAACCTTAGGCACTTTTTAACCCTGTGTTTTGGATTTTGGGTCATAAAAGAGCACAGGGCATTTTTGCAATCCTGACACCTGCTTGGAAATCCCAAGCTAAAAGCTGTTGGGCAGAAATATCGATCAGCTGATGTCAGGAGAGTTCTGTGTTTCCATGGGAGGAAGAGGCTCCATGTGCAGGTAGCTAAAATATCCACATTATGCCCACACAGAGCCTTGTGTGCACTTACAGATGCTCAGACAGGGTGGATAGAGCACATCAGTGCACACAGAAACGTGGGGGTGTTTCTGTGCTTGCTCATACAAACACTGGTGCTCAGCTTTAAATAACTGTGGGCAACTTGAGGGCAATCAGATTAAAAACTCGAGCCACAGTCCACACAAACATGAGAACCAAATTTGGGATTACAGCAGGATCACTTTATTTCCTTCGTAAGAGATTATGTAAAGAGATGCTCCTCATCCTAGAAATTGTTAAGCACTGGAAAATTTATGGGCCAGAAAGAAAAAATAAATTTATTTTCAGTGGATCTGTGAGCTATCACAGTCTTGATATGGTAAGAAGTGACAGGCTTTAATATGGGAGCTAGGGGGTGAAGAAATGGTGTTGAACTTTCAGCTTGACTTCCACCAACAAACTTTTATGCAAAATTTTTTGCATGAAGGTGTAGAATTGAATTTTTCTTCATAGAATTCTCTTCCTTTTCATTGTTCTTTTATTACTGGAAGATAAAGCCTAGACATTTCCCTCTGAGCAGTAAATGTAGCACAGTTTGGCACTGTTTTACAAGGGCTGTGGAACTGAAGCATCCTTAGCAAGGGCTCCTAAGGAGTAAGAAAATTATTGGTTTTCCTGTTTGGTTCAAATCTTGTGATTTGTGGATTGGACTTAATGTTCCAAGCTCATATGCAAATTTATTACTTAGATCTGTGCTTCTACTGAAATAGATAAACCCCAAGAATGAGGGAAAATTCCAAATGTGTGTAAATGTCATGACACAGTCCAAGGAACACTGTCCCAGGTGCCTTAAAAGGTCTCAGAGAGACAGAAGGACTGAACCTCTGTCATTGTGAAGCTGTTGCTTTTTTAAAACATATTAATCCAAATCAGCAAATCAACTAACACAGATTTTAAAATCCCACTGACTTCAACATGGTCAAAACCAGGGTGGGCTATGTCCAGTCTGATTTTCAGCTCAGTTTTCTCTGGTCCTGCTGTGCAGTTTCTCCATGCTTACACATATTCTGTTTTGGATGGCTAAACACAGCCCACCAGAATCTGAGTGTAGAAATTGCCAATTCTCATGCCCACAATTCCTCTTGCTTTTGAATTCTTTATGAGTTGAACAAAATCCTGGTAATCTTTGCCTCCTGTGCTGCACAAATGAAAGAGTCTGTCCACCACAGCTGCCCTTTCTGAAGCACAGTTGTACAAACTCTTCAGGAGATGTGCAATACCCCAGCGCTGCCCCGATCCCTCAGCAGGATTTGTTTTCCAGTGTCACCAAGGACACTCCCGTGCCACAACAGCTCTTTCCCTCTCATCTGTTCACTATCCAGTTGTCCTTTCTCAAAATGTTTTCCTACAATGTTGCCAAAAATCTCCTCCTGGTTTCTGGCCATTGCAGCTTGTCTGCCTCATCTTCTGTGTCCATGGCAGAGAATGTTCCAGCTGAGCAGTGTCAGAGCCCTGAGCCACCAAGGGACGGCTCCCTCGGCAGTGAGCTCTGCCACAGGGACCTCCAGCTCCTTCAAGGTGCACCTCAGGTCTCCAGAATCGTTTTTAAATTGGGAAATTGGAACCCCTTATGTCTCACTATCACAAAACTCGTTCTTTGTGCTCAGTCTTTTAAAATTTCTCCAGCTTGGGAGACAAAGCTGTAAATTGCCTTGTACATTCAATAAATGCCCTTTGCACTACTGGCTTTATCTATCACAGATACGAGTTCTGTGTGATACATGCAAGAGAGGGACTCCTTTGCTTTAATTCCCATGTGGAAATAAGGAGAGTTCCTATTTTCTCAAATACGCTATTTCCTAATACTCCCAGCTTCAATTTTTCCCCCAATCCTGTGCTTACTTAGCAGTCCAATTTTTTTTCTTTTTAAAAACTGTACTTGATTTCTACATGAAACTCACTGGCTAATCCTTCTAGGTTAAATTTGGCTAGATAAGTCAGGAGTCAACTTTTCAGTCCTCAACAAAACTAAATTACTTTAATGTTTTGCAAGAATATTCATATCCTCTTAAACATTTTCTGAAATATTTAGATGCTGTTCTTGAATTGCCTTATTTTGAACACCTACTGAATGCTAGGTGTTAAACAATTATATTCTTTTTTTTAACCAATTACTAATAACAATGCTGGCCTTTCTGTTTGACTTATCAGCTGACACACTGAAGCACATTCCAATTCTTTAATTTCCCCAGCATGTTTTGCTGTTCTGTACAGCATCTTCATTACTGCTTGATATTTCTAAGTTCATTACTGCATAAACCAGCTATGTTAAAACAGTTTGATTGTATTTTTGGAAGCACAGAAAAAAGCCAGCATCAAGTACATCAGTGAAATACTTCATAGTGACCTCTGCTGTTACACTTCTTTTGGATCCATTAAAACTGTTTTAAATAGCAAGAGCCATAATAATAGAATAATAGGCAGCTCGTGGTAGCTCGGAGTATGCCTGATGCTAAAGAAATTAATTTGCAGGTGTCCTTGATTCCTGAGTGCTTATGCTGATGGCACTAAGTAGTTCTTGACTGGAGCATCCATCTGCTGTCCCTGTCTGCAGTGCAGATATTTTTGCAGTACTTAGGAGCACTTACTGTTGCTCTCTTAATGTGAGATGGTAGCAAGAGCGTGAGAAGTTTCAGCAGTTCTCATCTGCTGAAGTAAAAGGGAAATGTTTGACTTTCTGCCCAGCATTGCTAAATACAGACATTTGGAAAACAGGGATGTAAAAATATTCTTTCCCTTGAAAATGTTCAGTGATGCCATTTCCCAGGATATATGGGTTGATTTTTGTTTTTAACAACATGGAGACGGGGGAGGTTGATGTGCTAGAACCAATTGTTTAATGAGGTCAATGTTAATTGTGGAAGGGCAAAGGTTTGGGGAGCTTCTCAGAGATCCAGCAATTAGAGAGTGGCACAACAGCACTTTGATCATAGCTTTGTTCTCCATATTCTTACCTCACAAAAATTTGGTGAATACGTCCTTTTAGAACTTTGAAAAGCTGAATAGTATTGGTGTGCTAAATAATACCTTATGCTGTTTAATACAGTGAGCAAAAATTATGTTTCCATGGGCCTGGGCCTCAGTTCAGCAAAACACTTCAGTTTCTATTTAATTTGATTTGCATGATAAAATCTTCCCCCTATCAAGAAAAGAGTCAGGGTAGCACTTATCAGTGACTCAATTACACTTGGCTCAGCTCTGCATCTCAGCTAAAGTTATTAAACTTTGCTAAAATATTTCAGTCAGGTTATTGAAACAGTTTAATTAATTTTAAACATTTATGAGTCACACTGTAACCCTGTGCCATAACTCTGGGTAAGTGTGGTGGTCTGGTGTTACCCACGAGAAGGACCAGTAAATTTCCCATAAACAAGGTGGAAATGCCACAGTTCGGATAAAGGAAAATTAAGAAAACCTTGAGCAGTCTGCACATGCTCACCTTCTGCTGCCTTTTTTATGTGAATTTCTTCTGTGTTTTCTGGGCTTCTAACCTTGTTTCCAAACCATGTAGGGATCTACAGTTTTTTAGAGCGTCAGTGACAGTCTGCCCATGGCATTGAACATGGCAGAGGTGAACAGGGTGAGCCTGTGCACCACGTTTTGGTGCAGACTATGGCCCAAAGCTGCTGCTGGGGTACACAGAATTTCTTGAATTTGAATTCTTTCTTGAACTGAGTTTGCAAGAAGGCTGGAGAGGGATTTTTCAGAAGGACACACAGTGATAGGATAAGGGTGAATGGCTTTGCACTGAAGGAAGAAAGGTTTGGGTTGGGTATTGGGTGTAAATTCTTAACTGGGAGGTGGGCAGGCCTTGGCACAGGTGCCCAGAGGAGCTGTAGCTGCCCCTGAATCCCTGAAAGTACCCAAGGCAGGTTGAACACTGGGGCTTGGATCACCCTGGGATAGTGGAAGGTGTCCCTGCCCATGGTGGGGGGTGGAACAATATGAGCTTGGTCCCTTCCAACCCATTCTGTGATTCCATTGTAATTTCTCTGAGCCCCAAAATTAAGTCAGGAAATTCAACATCCTTTAAGCTTTTCTCGTTTCTGAAGACCTGAGTTCATATTTGTCACAAATATTTTTTGGCTTGGTTTCTGTTCACTGTGGGTTCATTAGGAAACCCCTGATTTGGAAGAAATTGGAGTTTTTTCAGGAGGGTGTGTGACCACGGGCAGTAACCCTGCAGCTCTGCACAGCCTGCACCAGGAGCAGCTCCCCATGCCCAGTGCCTGGCTGCTTGGCTCTGCCTTTGTTTTTCATAGCAAATAACCCTTGGCAGAACACTGCTGGTGGCTCTGTGGTGGTGCACACACCTGCTATATATAGCACAGGCCTTTTAGCTGCTCATTAGTAATTTCCTGCACGGTGGATGCAGCACTCGGATGAAACTGAGGCACATACATCTGACCAGCTTTATTAGGATAGGAAAAATCCCGAGTATGCTGCAGCAGAAATTAAGTCTAATGCAAGTAACAGCTGAAAGTGTTCTTTAAATTCCATGGAGATTTGACTTTTAGAACAATTTTGGGGGATCAGAGCACTACGCAGTCTGAAAGCGAAGGCAAACTATATGAGTGCCTTCATTGTTGGCCCAGATGGCATGACTTAATTAAATAAAATATCTGTACTGCCTATGTGTTGATGTCTGACACTAGCCCTGGGCCAAGGCTTGCAAATAACTGTGGTTTGCCAACGTGTGGCTTTTCAAACAAAATCTGTATTAGCGCTCATGAGCCGTGAGTAGCGATGTGGCCTGGGCTGAGGCACAGGCTGGGTACTGAGAGATGAACAGAGCAAGGCTTGAAGGAGGAATTCAGCAGCCTCTGGGAGACGCTACATTTGGGATGGAATGTACTCACCCTGACATCCTAGAAACCAGCCAGAAGAAAAATAATTGAGCACCATTAGTAAGAGTTGTAAACTTCTCTCAGGTACAACGAGAGCTCGGCTGGCAGCTGCTGTGTCTCAGTGGGGAGCCAGCTCATGGAGAAGAAGGGCAGCAATGTGGTGACCTTGTCTCCAGCAGCCTCAGAAGCAAGGTGGGTGTGTGGGCAGGGCGTGGGGGTGGCACCAAGGCACCGGGTTTGCTGCAGACTCCTGATTTCAGCTCCCAGCAGGACGCACACTGCTCCTCCTGGGGCGGTGAGGGATGGCCAGGGCAGGCCTGGGGCTCCTGCTCCTGCACTGGCATTCCTCAGTGGCACCATCCACTAGCAGCATTTGGGCAAGGCATGGACACCGAGGGAAGCAGAGGCTTGGGACCGCCACAGTGGGGGTGTTTTTCCCTCCGTTTCCCCGATGGTAAATATCAAGGTTCTACTTTGAGCCATAAAGAGAGGAGTTACTGTGAAAAGATGCTGTCTGAGGAGCAAAAACAGACAGTGTATTCATGTCTAGACTAAAGCATGTGAAAGTTTCCAGGTTGGAAAAAAGGTCCAAAGAGAAGTGCTGAAAGAGGACTAAGTGAAAGTTACCCCTGGCACCTGCAGCACAAGGAGAACGTGGGTGACGTATCTCGAGCAGGGGAGGTGGGCACAAACCCATGGGGGCAGGTAGAAAAATGGGTAGGAGAAGAAAGTTGTCACAGACAGCAACTGAGATCCAGAGGTGGTTGCTGCAGATGTTTGTTTTAATATGGAATTGCCGTACCTGTGTTTTTCTTAAGTTATTTGAGTTAATAAATGGTGGTGTAATCATGAATTAGTAGAAATACAGTGGCTTTTACATGGCAAGCTTTTGGCTTTGCAAATGAGCCTTACACCAGGCACCCATCTTTGCACTCAAAAGTGGTGGAATCCAGTCCTTCATATTCAGTTTGGCTTTTCCCTGTGCTTTGTTTTCCATAATATGAACTTCAGGAAGGGTTTACCTTCCAATTTTTAAATTTGGCCTCTCAGTGCTTACATGTCTGTCCTTGCAAACAGAAGCACAAGTGTTGTTGTGGTTCAGAATGGATCTTCTGTTAATGGACCTGGCCAAATACTTCCAAAATTTCATAGAATCAGAGAATCACAGGGTGGCTTGTCTTGGAAGGGGTCTGAAAGATCATCCTGTTTAAACCCCCTGCTGTGGGTTCCTTCCACTAAACCAAAACTATCTTTTGGGGAATATGTGTAGGCAGACCCCAGATCTATCCAAACAGAGTCATCAGCCTAAAAACACCCTTTTAATAACAGTAATCTGATAGAAGGTGCTGAGGCAGGTTGTATTTCAATGGTATCCTAAAGGGATGCCTCTGAATTCTATTTCCTATTAAAAAGCTGTAGATCTCTTGCAGAGCCAGTTGCCATCCCCATCTGGAAACTGAGCCATTATTTTCTGGTGTTCTAGCACTAATACCAGGTGTAAGGAATATTGAAAATTTTAAGATGTTTTATCTTGCAGCACATTTACTTTTTAACTATTAATGCCCTTTTACTCAGACAAATAAAAAAATATCTGATCACGCTTTGTAACTGATAAAGAAATTTAAGAATTAAGAAATTTAAGAAGCAAGTCTTTCTTGGGAGAGAAAACAGCATTTGTGGTGGGTTTTCCATCTTTGTCCATTTTCAGTGGGGTGATTTGGTTTGCAGTTTCCCATTCATTAAAACCTGGAACACGTGCTTTGCTTAACACACCTGCCTAAATTGCATTAGCTTAAGCATCATTTAACCCTAGATGTAAAGTACCCTTACAGGTATTGGGGTTTTCTCTAACAATATACCTTAGAATCAATTAAGGAAGAAACAGGTTATGCTTCAATGCTCCAGCTATGTGGATTAAAAAGAAATTCTGACTTGGAGTTAAGAATGCAAGAGAAGGCTGCCCTGAGGCAACCCTACTGTAAGAGCTGACAGGTCTGTGCATACCTCAGTGCTTGCTAATTGACTTTTTCAACAGAGAGCTGAACCCATCATGGCAACTCCCTCATCACACAGCACACATGGATAACTGAATAAAACATGCCCTACCCTCCTGCACTTCTCCTCAACTCTGGTTCCTGGAAAATTGGGTAATGAAGTATTTTACAGCAGGACAGACTTGCTCATTGCTTAATGGCAGTAAAATGAGATACAGCTTAACAATACTGAAGAAGGGGTAATGCAAGCATCCTGGTGTGATGTGTCACATATAAGAATGTCCTATATAAAAGATACAACATTATATATAATTATTAACATATTAAATGATTTTATCAGGTTTCTGTAGCCTGCTGTCCATGCCACTGAGCTACAGAGTAGTGAAACAATTCTGCAAGGTTTGGGGTGTGATAGCAGTTTGGCTTTGGGTTTTTCTCCTGGTCTGTTTTGATACTTGGTAAGAAATACTGCAGTGAGGCCCAGCACTAATGAGATTATTGTAGAAGAGCAGTGATGAGCAAGCAGAAGCCTGCAGCATGAAAGCATATGGCAGAGGAAATGTAAAGGCATTGAATTAGAATTAGTTTTCTAATTTATTTTAGACTAGAACACTAACAAATTAAAATATTCTCAATTTGTTCAACAGGACAATAACTCAGATTTGGATCTGCTCCACAGGTGCAGCCAGAGAATGTGGAGTTGAATTATTATATGTATATATATACATAAAAAAATAGATATAAAGTAATTACAGTCATCTGCCCCACCCAGGGTATTTGGGTGCCAGCAGTGGTGTCACTGCAGGAACACAAGGTTGGGAGGGGAGGATCCCACCCAGGAGGGTCTCTGGGTGACCCCTGTGAGCTCTGCTGCACTGACACCACAATGGAAATGAAAGCTGGGTTGGACTGGATTAAAGCCAACACAAGTTATTTTGTGTGGGCCTGAAGATCTCTGCTGCTGAGGCTGGGCTGTTCAGGCAGTTTTGAGATGGCTCATGGATTTGGGAGCAGCCTGTGATAGTGTCACATCTCATTAAAACTTCTCAGAGTCCCAGAATACCCTGAGCTGGAAGGGACCCACAAGGATCACTGAGCCATCGTGAGTGGCCCATACAGGGACTGAGCTTCAGAGCAGCATTATTGACCTTGATAGATCTTTTTTCGCCCTTTCAAGGGGAAATAAGTCTCTCTCAGTCAGACCCATATGGACAGAAGTTGTTAAAGCCCTTCCAAAGCTTTCCTAGGCCTGGTGGGGACTCTTCCTGTTCCCTTTTTAGCTGCCAGCTTGGCCCTGGCAATGACATTTTAATCACATGTACCCACCAATGCCACCACCTTGTTTAGCCAGACCAAGAGGCTACAGCCCTGGTCATTATATTCACTGCTCTTCACAATAAAACATTTGTACTCCAGCTGTCAGTAAATGTTTCTGTTTCACTGGTGATTTAGTGTCCTGGATTATGCTGAAAATACTTTGAACTGATGGTTTTCTTAAAAGGCCAAACTGCTTCTTCCACTGCATCCAGTACAGTTTGAATACACTGGGAAGGCTTACCCAGCTCTGAATGTTTCTGCAGACTTCTAATAATATGTTGGGAACAAATTCAGAAAATGAAAAATTGCTGTGAAAGTTCTCAAAGTTCTCACACTTGATGGAAGACGAAGCAGATTTTATTATCCTTCCTCAGGATTAACAGTGCCCTTAATAGCAGTGGATTTCCCACATGGAGGCAAAGAAAGCCTGTCCCTCAGCAGGTATTCACTTGCTTCTTAGGATACATTTTCCAGGTGATTTGTGGAGTTTTCACCATGTGCTTTCCATTAATCTTGGGATGAATGTTGTGCAAATCCCAAGTCAGCACTTCAAATATCTACCAATTAATTTTTGAAAGCAAAATTTCTTAGTAACTAGAGCTGGGACTAACTGGTACAAAAATCACTTCTTTGGGCTAATTATGAAGAAAAGTGTTAATTCTTGGAAAACAGATCCCAAAGTAGTTACCTAAAGTAGTATTTTATTACCATTTATGACCAAGACCCTGGGGAAAAAAAAAGCAAAACCAGCAACAACCCTCCAAAAAAATAAATAAAAGAAAGGAACAAAATATTTCCATATATTTTAGGGAGAATGGGTAAGGAGGGCATCTGTCCCTGGGAGTCCCTTTTGCTCCAAAAACTGTTCTGGATTTTAAGCCCTGAGAGGTTTATCCTGCCCACCTTTTGCAGCTCACTCATGGCCATTTGCTCTTCATAACAATAAATAGATTTGTCTCAATTTTACAGGAGCAGCTTCTACTGCAGATCAACACAGAAATGGGAAATATAAGGATTGATACCTGAAGAATATAGATTGTTGTTGCCAATATTTTTTAAAGTGTAGAAATATTCTGCAACTTCTTAGATGTACTGAGGAACTCCCTCAGGAAGAGATTCCTGCCACTACCTGAACAAAAAAATGATAAAGAAGAAAAGTTATTTCAAATACAGTGATTCTAAAAACATCCCCTGCAGGGAAATGTGAATGTGGCATGCTGCCTTATTCCCCTGAATGGTTTTTGAATTGTGGGTGTAGTTTAAAGCATGTTATTTTTGATATATCTGCATGTGTAGCTATAATGCCTAGGAAATTTTCAGCAGTAATAAAAACAAAATTAGATAAAACCTGACTGTAACTGTAAAATAGAAAACTTCCAAGGGCTAATTGTGTAACACAGTGTGAGCATTTTATTAGTCTTTCTTCTCAAAAATGTATTTAAATTATTTGGTTGTTCAGTACAGACTGAAATGATAAAACAAAATTTAAAAATTAGGAATTTTGATAAATGTGGAACATGTGCTCCACTGCTAAAACCCTGTTCTTGTGGTTTGCAGATGATAACAGGACATCCAACAATAATAACAGAACTGTACAGGAATCAAAGAATGATTTATTCTAAACTGTTTCATGAAGACAAAAGTTGCCAAATCACTAGCAGATTCTGCTGTATTTTACTGCTCCTTCTCCCTGGATACTTGCACTTAAGTAATTTATTCAGTTCCCAAATGACAATAAATCCTTCCCATGTCGTGGAGCAGTGTTTGCAATTCCTCCTCTGGAGGTGCCTGCAGCACTGCAGAAGGAAAACTCTCGTGCTGTTACCGCTTGGTGTGGAAAATCTGAATTTCCATTCCCACTGTGCATTG